>NC_060191.1:47847805-48147805 GCF_021184085.1 Oncorhynchus gorbuscha | reverse complement strand
TGGGACAGGAAGCAGGAAGGTTCCTTGGGTGCAGCCAGTGGTTCTGGGTAAGAGTGCTGGGAGCCCTGCTGTGTTGAATGAAGGGAATGAATGAATATAAATGCATTATACAAGTAATGAAATCTGAGGAAACTCATTGGCAGCATTGTGATCAAATCAAATCAAACAAATTGTATTTGTCACATACACATGGTTAGCAGATGTTATTAATGCGAGTGTAGCGAAATGCTTGTGCGTCTAGTTCCGACAATGCAGTAATAACCAACGAGTAATCTAGCTAACAATTCCAAAACTACTACCTTATACACACAAGTGTAAAGGGATAAATAATATGTACATAAAGATATATGAATGAGTGATGGTACAGAGCGGCATAGGCAAGATGCAGTAGATGGTATCGAGTGCAGTATATACATATGAGATGAGTATGTAAACAAAGTGGCATAGTTTAAAGTGGCTAGTGATACATGTATTACATAAAGATGCAGTAGATGATATAGAGTACAGTATATACGTATACATATGAGATAAATAATGTAAGGTATGTAAACATTATATTAAGTAGCATTGTTTAAAGTGGCTAGTGATATATTTTACATCAATTCCCATTATTAAAGTGGCTGGAGTTGAGTCAGTGTCTTGGCAGCAGCCACTCAATGTTAGTGGTGGCTGTTTAACAGTCTGATGGCCTTGAGATAGAAGCTGTTTTTCAGTCTCTCGGTCCCAGCTTTGATGCACCTGTACTGACCTCGCCTTCTGGATGATATAGCGGGGTGAACAGGCAGTGGCTCGGGTGGTTGTTGTCCTTGATGATCTTTATGGCTTTCCTGTGACGTGTGCGTGCGCGTGTACGTGTGTGTGGATAGGAGCTGTAGGTATGATTGAGAGATCTGTCTATGGGGAACTGCTTACGGGTGGGGCTCTCCTCAATGGCCATGTACATTTGGGTACTACAGTTCAGCTGTTAGCGTGTACCATGAATGAATAGCCATTTAGAGTATGAATATCACTGTATCATACCATCTGTCTGGAAGCCTGGAAACTCCCGTTGTATCTATCCCAGCATGTCTGTTCCTCACTGGGTGATGTGTCTGTGAAGCCATCTGGAGACTCCACCTCTCCACGACTGATGAAGGGATGAGACCCCGGGGGACCAGGGGGACCAGGGGGACCAGGGGCCAGCCAACCCGTGGCAACCCCACCGTTGCTGAACTGACGACGGTAGGGGTGGAAGCGGTCAGCTGACACTGACCCTAAGTTTGACCTTTGACTCTGTGTTACCATGGCTCCATCAATGCTGTGCCTCCTGCAGGTCTCTGCAGCGGCATTTCTCTGTCTGTAGGTGGCGCTTTCTTTCTCGCGCGCTGGGCAGTGGTAAATGACACAGAACTGCTGTCATCACACTGAGGAGAGATTAATATACAAATTGTTAGCTGGTTATTTAGCAACATCCAGAATCTCCTGGCTGGCATCTGTAATCATGAAACAATGCAAGGAAATAGCCAAGAAACACATACATATTATCTCCTGGCATTGCCTGAATCCCAAATGACATCCTATAGGGCGCTATTTGGGATGCAGACATAATTTGGGTTTAAACACATCATGCCTGTTTTGGCGGGGGGGGGGGGGGGTATTTACATCTCCTTATAGATAGAGATCTCCAGTATTTACTGGCACATTGCTGCTCCAGGGGTGGGTAATTCATTAGTCCAAAAGAAAAGGAATGTGATTAATGTCAGGATAAAACTTAACACATTTCCTCCAGGGCATCTTGTCCTTGAAAAGGTCTTGTGTGTGTGATAAGTAGATAGTTGACTTAAGCAATAAGGCCCGAGGATGTGTGGTATATGGCCAATATACCACGGCTAAGGGCTGTTCTTAGGCACAATGCAACGTGGAGTGCATGGATGCAGCCCTTAGCCTGTGGTATATTGTCCATATATTATAAACCCCGAGGTGTCTTACTGCTATTATAAACTGGTAACCAATGTTACCAGTGGTATACGGTCTGATATACCACGGCTGTCAGCCAATCAGCATTCAGGGCTCAAACCACCCAGTTTATAAATCCTTTTAGATTCACTTAAAAACAATCTCCATGTTGCAAGCAGACCTGGGTTCAAATAGTATTCACTTTTTTTCAAATACTTTATCTGCCACAATGAAAATTACCAATGAAAAGCAACCAATGGAACCAAAAAATACTACTTGAACCGAGGTCTGGTTATTCAAACAGCTATGGGCTTATGCACTAAGATCACAATGTGGATTCTGGAATTACCTCTGGAGGAACAGCAGCCTAATGCAGGTGCAGGAAAGGAGATGAGATGGGTAAAGCATGCATGGCTTTGGGCTGAATCAAAATGGAGGGAGTGTATTTCTAGGTGAAACTGTAAAATAAACAGTTTTCAGTGGATTCTGGTACCTGTGAGTGCACCATCTGCTGGAGGGAGGACCCAGGAGGCTCACAGGTACGTAGGGAGGATATCTGAGGGGCTGGTGTCGTTGTCAGGGACTTGTTGGCACTGTGAGTACACGTGAAGCTGGGAGATTCTGTAGACATGATGATGTACCTATGAGGAAATCTGCACCTGGGAAGAATAGAAACGTGTTTGAGTTTGGGGCGTGGTATACACTGAGGTTATAAAATATCAGGAACACCTTCCTAATATTGAGTTGCACCCCCTTTCGCCCTCAGACAGCCTCAATTTGTCAGAGCATGGTCTCTACAAGGTGTCGAAATCATTCCACAGGGATGCTGGCCCATGTTGACTCCAATGCTTCCCACAGTTGTGCCATGTTGGCTGGATGTCCTTTGGATGGTGGAACATTCTTGATAAACATGGGAAACTGTTGAGCAATGAAAAACCCAGCAGCGTTGCAGTTCTTGACACACTCAAACTGGTGCACCTGGCACCTACGGTTCAAAGGCACTTAAATATTTTGTCTTGCACATCCATATCTCAATTGTCCCGAGGCTTAAAAATCCTTCTTTAACCATCTACACTGATTGAAGTGGATTTAACAGGTGACATCAAAAGGGGATCATAGCTTCACCTGGATTCACCTGGTCATATGGAAAGAGCAACATCTCTTGTCCATGTTTTGTACACTCAGTGTAGTTGAATGTGTGTTATGAGTCACAATCGCATTTCCTGTGTTTTTTAAATCTATGTTATTTGGAATTGTAAATGTGTCATGCCTAGCTTTCACAGGTTCATGACATGTGGCTTGCATGATTAATCTGTGTGTGGTTGACGCTTGCCAGTGCCATCCATGCGTTACATCATATCCTTATTGTATCTTTCATAGTCTGTGTCATTCATAGTATGAATGTACCTTTCAGGTAGGCTACAGCATTTAACCCCAATGTAACATCTCAGAGGTCTTCTGGGCATCTCTGAGTTATATCATTGTTAACAGACTAGGGCCTATACAATATGTAATCTTTTAGTGTACAGTTATGGGGACTGCAGGCTCGATGGAAAAGTATCCCAGACACAGATTAAGCCTAATCTTTGACTAAGAAGCACTTTAAATGGAGAAACATTTAGTCTAGGACTAGTTTTAAGGGATACTGTGAGATTCTGGCAATTAAGCCATTTTCTACTTAGCTAGTTAGCATTGGCTCGCAAAACTACTGTTGAAGTCGGAAGTTTACATACACATAGGTTGGAGACAATTAAACTCGTTTTTCAACCACTCCAACAAACTATAGTTTTGGCAAGTCGGTTAGGACATCTACTTTGTGCATGACACAAGTAATGTTTCCAACAACTGTTTACAGACACAAATACATTTAAACTCAGTTTTTCACAATTCCTGACATTTAAACACACCAGCTGGCCGGTGTGTTTACGGACATATTCAATCAATCCCTATACCAGTCTGCTGTTCCCACATGCTTCAAGAGGGCCACCATTGTTCCTGTTCCCAAGAAAGCTAAGGTAACTGAGCTAAACGACTACCGCCCCGTAGCACTCACTTCCGTCATCATGAAGTGCTTTGAGAGACTAGTCAAGGACCATATCACCTCCACCCTACCTGACACCCTAGACCCACTCCAATTTGCTTACCGCCCAAATAGGTCCACAGACGATGCAATCTCAACCACACTGCACACTGCCCTAACCCACCTGGACAAGAGGAATACCTATGTGAGAATGCTGTTCATCGACTACAGCTCGGCATTCAACACCATAGTGCCCTCCAAGCTCATCATCAAGCTCGAGACCCTGGGTCTCGACCCCGCCCTGTGCAACTGGGTACTGGACTTCCTGACGGGCCGCCCCCAGGTGGTGAGGGTAGGCAACAACATCTCCTCCCCGCTGATCCTCAACACGGGGGCCCCACAAGGGTGTGTTCTGAGCCCTCTCCTGTACTCCCTGTTCACCCACGACTGCGTGGCCACGCACGCCTCCAACTCAATCATCAAGTTTGCGGACGACACAACAGTGGTAGGCTTGATTACCAACAACGACGAGACGGCCTACAGGGAGGAGGTGAGGGCCCTCGGAGTGTGGTGTCAGGAAAATAACCTCACACTCAACGTCAACAAAACTAAGGAGATGATTGTGGACTTCAGGAAACAGCAGAGGGAACACCCCTATCCACATCGATGGAACAGTAGTGGAGAGGGTAGCTAGTTTTAAGTTCCTCGGCATACACATCACAGACAAACTGAATTGGTCCACTCACACTGACAGCGTCGTGAAGAAGGGGCAGCAGCGCCTCTTCAACCTCAGGAGGCTGAAGAAATTCGGCTTGTCACCAAAAGCACTCACAAACTTCTACAGATGCACAATCGAGAGCATCCTGGCGGGCTGTATCACCGCCTGGTACGGCAACTGCTCCGCCCTCAACCGTAAGGCTCTCCAGAGGGTAGTGAGGACTGCACAACGCATCACCGGGGGCAAACTACCTGCCCTCCAGGACACCTACACCACCCAATGTTACAGGAAGGCCATAAAGATCATCAAGGACATCAACCACCCGAACCACTGCCTGTTCACCCCGCTATCATCCAGAAGGCGAGGTCAGTACAGGTGCATCAAAGCTGGGACCGAGAGACTGAAAAACAGCTTCTATCTCAAGGCCATCAGACTGTTAAACAGCCACCACTAACATTGAGTGGCTGCTGCCAACACACTGTCATTGACATTGACCCAACTCCAGCCACTTTAATAATGGGAATTGATGGGAAATGATGTAAATATATCACTAGCCACTTTAAACAATGCTACCTTATATAATGTTACTTATCCTACATTATTCATCTCATATGCATATGTATATACTGTACTCTACATCATCGACTGCATCCTTATGTAATACATGTATCACTAGCCACTTTAACTATGCCACTTTGTTTACTTTGTCTACACACTCATCTCATACTGTACTCGATACCATCTACTGTATGCTGCTTTGTACCATCACTCATTCATATATCCTTATGTACATATTCCTTATCCCCTTACACTGTGTATAAGACAGTAGTTTTGGAATTGTTAGTTAGATTACTTGTTGGTTATCACTGCATTGTCGGAACTAGAAGCACAAGCATTTCGCTACACTCGCATTAACATCTGCTAACCATGTGTATGTGACAAATAAAATTTGATTTGATTTAATCATAGTAAAAATTCCCTGTCTTAGGTCAGTTATGATCACCACTTTATTTTAAGAATGTGAAATGTCAGAATAATAGTAGAGAGAATTATTTATTTCAGGTTTTATTTCTTTCATCACATTCCCAGTGGGTCAGAAGTTTACATACACTCAATTAGTATTTGGTAGCGTTGCCTTTAAATTGTTTATCTTGGGTCAAACGTTTCAGGTAGCCTTCCACAAACTTCACACAATAAATTGGGTGATTTTTTGCCCATTCCTCCTGACAGAGCTGGTGTAATTGAGTCAGGTTTGCAGGCCTCCTTGCTCACACCCGCTTTTCAGTACTGCCCACAATTTTTCTATAGGAGTGAGGTCAGGGCTTTGTGATGGCCACTCCAATACCTTGACTTTGTTATCCTCAAGCCATTTTGCCACAACTTTGGAAGTATGCTTGGGGATATTTGGGACCAAGCTTTAACTTCCTGACTGATGTCTTGAGATGTTGCTTCAATATATCCACATCATTATCCTGCCTCATGTTGCCATCTATTTTGTGAAGTGCACCGGTCCCTCCTGCAGCAAAGAACCTCCACAACATGATGCTGCCACCCCCGTGCTTCATGGTTGGGATGGTGTTCTTTGGCTTGTAAGCATCCCCCTTTTTCCTTCAAACATAACGATGGTCATTATGGCCAAACAGTCCTATGTTGGTTTCATCAGACCAGAGGATATTTCTCCAAAAAGTATGATATTTGTCCCCATGTGCAGTTGCAAACCATAGTTTGGCTTTTTTATGGTGGTTTTGGAGCAGTGGCTTCTTCCTTGCTGAGCGGCCTTTCAGGTTATGTCGATATAGGACTCGTTTTACTGTGGATATAGATACTTCTGTACCTGTTTCCTCCAGCATCTTCACAAGGACATTTGCTGTTGTTCTGGGATTGATTGGCACTTTTCGCACCAAATTACGTTAATCTCTAGGAGACAGAACGCGTCTCCTTCCTGAGCGGTATGACAGCTGCGTGGTCCCATGTTGTTTATACTTATTTACTATTGTTTGCACAGATGAACGTGGTACCTTCTGGCATTTGTAAATTGCTCCCAAGGATGAACCAGATTTGTGGAGGTCTACAATTTTCTTCTGAGGTGTTGGCTGATTTCTTTTGATTTTCCCATGATGTCAAGCAAGGAGGCACTGAGTTTGAAGGTAGGCCTTGAAATACATCCACAGGTACACCTCCAATTGACTCAAATTATGTCAATTAGCCTATCAGAAGCTTCTAAAGCCATGACATCATGTTCTGGTATTTTCCAAGCTGTTTAAAGGCACAGTCAACTATGTAAACTTCTGACCCACTGGAATTGTGATACAGTGAATTATAAGTGAAATAATCTGTCTGTAAACAATTGTTGGAAAAATGACTTGTGTCATGCACAAAGTAGATGTCCTAACCGACTTGCCAAAACTATAGTTTCTTAACAAGAAATTTGTGGAGTGGTTGAAAACAAGTTTTAATGACTCCAACCTAAGTGTATGTAAACTTCCGACTTCAACTGTAAGTTGGCTCTATGGCACTGGCAAGGTGCTTTTCCATCTTCATCAGTTTACAGTTCTGTTATCAGATCCCAGCAGAGGTGTGAGACATGTGGCAGAGGTTCCAGGAAGCGTGACCTCATACACACACACTTATACACATCAATGCATGCACAGACGCACACACACACACACACACACACACACACACACAACACACACACACACACACACACACACACACACACACACACACACACACACACACACACACACACACACACACACACACACACACACACACACACACACACACACACACACACACACACACACCTCAAAGCTCATTAAAATGGGCAACAAACCGTGAAGATTAGATCACTCACAACCAGCTATTGCTGAGTTGGGTTGAAGGGTGAAATCAAGACCCTTGTGTGTGTGTGTGTGTGTGTGTGTGTGTGTGTGTGTGTGTGTGTGTGTGTGTGTGTGTGTGTGTGTGTGTGTGTGTGTGTGTGTGTGTGTGTGTGTGTGTGTGTGTGTGTGTGTGTGTGTGTGTGTGTGTGTGTGTGTGTGTTTTGCATATCCCAACTCCCCCTGAGACACCCTCGGAGAGTGGGGTCAGGTCCGGGGTCACGGCCAGGGTCAGCCATTATTGACGGTGACCTGTTTTAGAGAAGTAGAGCGAGAGAGAGAGAGATTCAATACAAAAGTAAAAAAGGAAGTGAAATGTCAGAGTTGAGAGTTGACAGCCTTTGTTCTGTTGCAGCTCCTTTGCCCTGCTTGACACAAACCTCTGATTGTCCGTTTGGAGTTGCACTGACGAGGAAGAATGGTTGATCAAGAGAAAAAAACACTGTGCTGTCATTTCTTTGGCCATAGAAGGTTAACTGCTTTCAAGGTGGAGCGGGATCTGTGGGAGGTTAAGGACTATAGTGTGACATCCCTGTTTGTGTGTGCACTGTGACCTCTGATAAAAGGGCTGGACCTTCATGGCATTGGTGAAGTGTACTTACCATGTGACAAGTACACCTTCACATTCACCTCATGTGCAGGTATGGCTTTTTCAAGTTTTATGTGTGCTTGTTCTTTTAAATGGTCAAATAAAATAAAATAAAACTAAAAACAGCAGGGTCATTCGTTGGGAACTAACTAATATACTGCAATACATCTACAGAATGAACCTTAATGTCAAAATGATTTAACTCTAGGAACTGTGTATTGATAATGCTCCCCACAACCAGAAGCTAATACTGACAAATGTATGTGTCGTTCAGATGAACAAACGCTGCCATTGTCTGTGAGTTGATGTGGGAAAAGGAATGACACCAGTCTGCCAACTCTGCCATGTTATCATAACTCTACAGAAAACTAAAAAATCAGATATTAAAATGTCCACAGTTTGTCCTGGGGATATTCCCACAATTTACAAGCCAAAATGTATGAATGAATGGTTCCTATCTGATTTAAAGACAAAAAGATATATGTGAATAATTTGATACACCAATGTTTAGTGGTGTTGGTTTTCCTCTAAGTGTCCAGTTCCTCTTTAAAGCTCTTCTAAAGCTGAATGGTGTGTTGGTTTCTGACAGACCTGGGTTCAAATAGTATTTGACATAATTATGGGTACTTTATTTGTGTTTGATTGAGTATGCCTGGTTTAATGGACCAATAGAACAGTTCCAAAACTGCAAAACCCACCCATCTGGCACTCAATGCAAGCTAGAGCAAATGCTCAATGTATTTCAAAGGTTTTAAATAGTATTTGAACCCAGGTGTGCTTGTTTCTGACATGTTTCAGCGGTCCCAGTCCTGAGGTGTTGCCATAACTAACCCTCACCTTTACACCATTGGATTGGCAGTTCTAATGGACCAAGAACGTCTACCTTTTCACTTTCATCCATCATGTAATTAGGAAGTACTTCTTTTCATCTCCTTCTTTTCTTCTCCTTTGCTCTGTCGGTTCCTGTGTTGTTATAACTAAAGCCCAGAGTGCCAGCAGTGAGATGAGGGGAGAAAACAAATATTATCTCAAAGAACAAATACTAGGGACTTAACCCTCGTTCACTTTACTTACAGTTTTGTGACCTGTTGACATTCGAAGTCCTCCATCACAGACGTTATAAGCTTCTGTGCAGTATCTCTATGCTCCTATATGTCATGTCACAGACAGTAAGACAAGGGTGGGCAACTTCTGACTCAACGCTAACACAACTGTTTCAACTAATACACGTTTAAATTGAAGATCATGATTAGTTGATCTGTTGAATCAGGTGTGTTAGAGCTGTGCTGGAACCTAAGCCTGCATATACTGTGGCTACTGTTTCCCGCCCCTTAACTATATGCCTTTCTTGAGGAATTTAGATATACATTACATACAAAATATATATGCAGGGTGTTACTCCAACCTGTTTACCATGAATTAGTCCTTTTGGGGAAGTTTTTCCTGGGTAAACCCTATCACTGAATTAATGTCATTGTTGAAACACACCATTTGGTAGGCTCATGAAACCGGGCTAAAACATAATCCCAGAGCCTCTCCTCTCTGTACAGGCTCTTATGCCTGCATGTGAATGTGCTGGCTGGGCTGTTGTCAACCATGTGATACAGTAATATATGCAAATCACAGCGCTCCTGTTAGGTCTTTGTTTGACTAATATTTAGTCAAACAAACACGGGCAGTGTTCCAAAACGCATACTTGTGTTCTATCTAGAGCGTATAGCGAGTACGGAAATCAACTGTCATTTTCAAGTGCGATTCCAAACATAAGAACGTGAAAAGGCAAGTATGTGCTAAGTTTACCGGAAGTTCTATAAGCATACTTGGGAGGTCTGGAAAACAAAGTACACATGGAAGCATACTTTTTTGTTCTTTTCGCCAGGGAGGCTAACCCATAACACCTTGCGACAGAGCGAAAATGACAAAAACTTCTGAATTAATGGCGGACTGAAGTCCCCGCTTGGGAGAAAATGTTCCAGTTCAATCTAGGCTTGCTAGACAGCCAAGTTATTTGTGCATTCTTACATGATCAGTCAATACATACATGTAGTGTCTGTTTACCTAACGTTAGCTAGCTAGATAACGTTCTTCTTGTCACGTTGCCCTCCCTTGTGTTTCACCATTGCATTTAAAGAAAATGTATGTGGAATAATGATATGATAAATGAACAGTAAATGTGTGAGAACTTGATCAAGCTTATGAATATGTAACACTGTTTACAAAGCAATTGCACATTAAAAAAAGGTAGTTGTGGTTCTCAGCAACTTGAACCAGCACTGAAATTTGAGCAGTGAGGTTAATGTATCCTCCCTTGGCCTTATGTTTCTGCTGTGTTCTCCTCAGGTTGAAGCACATCCCATCCCATCACCCAGACAGATGGAAAGAAGTTGGGAACCTCCCGTCCATCAGGAAAATCACCCTATCACAGGACTTTAGTCAGGAATGTACTCAGCAGTGTGCAACATTACTATGTTAGAAGTAGATCCACACATTGTTCTCTATCATGCAAAATTGTCAGCTCATGGTAATATATGACGGTCATTCTAAAATACAGACATGGGTGATTTCTGCCACAGGGTACTGCACTGTGCGCAAGTTTTTATTCCTGCCCCCAACTATTCGTCGTCTACAATTTAGACCACAATAAGCTGAATGAGGTGCTAGTGAAAGACTGGAACAAAAACCTGTAAACTCCTGTCCTGTGTATAAACAACCTGTAAACTCCTGTCCTGTGTATAAACAACCTGTAACCTCCTGTCCTGTGTATAAACAACCTGTAAACTCCTGTCCTGTGTATAAACAGCCTGTAAACTCCTGTCCTGTGTATAAACAACCTGTAAACTCCTGTCCTGTGTATAAACAACCTGTAAACTCCTGTCCTGTGTATAAACAACCTGTAAACTCCTGTCCTGTGTATAAACAACCTGTAACCTCCTGTCCTGTGTATAAACAACCTGTAAACTCCTGTCCTGTGTATAAACAACCTGTAAACTCCTGTCCTGTGTATAAACAACCTGTAAACTCCTGTCCTGTGTATAAACAACCTGTAAACTCCTGTCCTGTGTATAAACAACCTGTAAACTCCTGTCCTGTGTATAAACAACCTGTAAACTCCTGTCCTGTGTATAAACAACCTGTAAACTCCTGTCCTGTGTATAAACAACCTGTAAAACCTCCTGTCCTGTGTATAAACAACCTGTAAACTCCTGTCCTGTGTATAAACAACCTGTAAACTCCTGTCCTGTGTATAAACAACCTGTAACCTCCTGTCCTGTGTATAAACAACCTGTAACCTCCTGTCCTGTGTATAAACAACCTGTAACCTCCTGTCCTGTGTATAAACAACCTGTAACCTCCTGTCCTGTGTATAAACAACCTGTAACCTCCTGTCCTGTGTATAAACAACCTGTAACCTCCTGTCCTGTGTATAAACAGCCTGTAAACCCCTGTCCTGTGTATTAACAGCCTGTAAACCCCTGTCCTGTGTATAAACAACCTGTAACCTCCTGTCCTGTGTATAAACAGCCTGTAACCTCCTGTCCTGTGTATAAACAGCCTGTACACTCCTGTCCTGTGTATAAACAGCCTATAAACTCCTGTCCTGTGTATAAACAACCTGTAAACTCCTGTCCTGTGTATAAACAGCGTGTACACTCCTGTCCTGTGTATCAACAGCCTGTAAACTCCTGTCCTGTGTATAAACAGCCTGTAACCTCCTGTCCTGTGTATAAACAGCCTATAAACTCCTGTCCTGTGTATAAACAACCTGTACACTCCTGTCTTGTGTATCAACAGCCTGTAAACTCCTGTCCTGTGTATAAACAGCCTGTAAACCAATGTCCTGTGTATAAACAACCTGTAAACTCCTGTCCTGTGTATAAACAACCTGTAAACTCCTGTCCTGTGTATAAACAACCTGTAAAATTCTGTCCTGTGTATAAACAACCTGTAAACTCCTGTCCTGTGTATAAACAACCTGTAAACTCCTGTCCTGTGTATAAACAGCCTGTAACCTCCTGTCCTGTGTATAAACAACCTGTAAACTCCTGTCCTGTGTATAAACAGCCTGTAAACTCCTGTCCTGTGTATAAACAGCCTGTAACCTCCTGTCCTGTGTATAAACAACCTGTAAACTCCTGTCCTGTGTATAAACAACCTGTAAACCAATGTCCTGTGTATAAACAGCCTGTAACCTCCTGTCCTGTGTATAAACAACCTGTAAACTCCTGTCCTGTGTATAAACAACCTGTAAACTCCTGTCCTGTGTATAAACAACCTGTAAACTCCTGTCCTGTGTATAAACAGCCTGTAAACCAATGTACTGTGTATAAACAGCCTGTAACCTCCTGTCCTGTGTATAAACAACCTGTAAACTCCTGTCCTGTGTATAAACAACCTGTAAACCAATGTCCTGTGTATAAACAGCCTGTAACCTCCTGTCCTGTGTATAGACAACATGTAAACTCCTGTCCTGAGTATAAACAGTCGGTACACTCCTGTCCTGTGTATAAACAGCCTATAAACTCCTGTCCTGTGTATAAACAACCTGTAAACTCCTGTCCTGTGTATAAACAGCCTGTAACCTCCTGTCCTGTGTATAAACAGCCTGTAAACCAATGTACTGTGTATAAACAGCCTGTAACCTCCTGTCCTGTGTATAAACAACCTGTAAACTCCTGTCCTGTGTATAAACAACCTGTAAACCAATGTCCTGTGTATAAACAACCTGTAAACTCCTGTCCTGTGTATAAACAACCTGTAAACTCCTGTCCTGTGTATAAACAACCTGTAAACTCCTGTCCTGTGTATCAACAGCCTGTACACTCCTGTCCTGTGTATAAACAACCTGTAAACCCCTGCCCTGTGTTTAAACAGCCTGTACACTCCTGTCCTGTGTATAAACAACCTGTAAACTCCTGTCCTGTGTATAAACAACCTGTAAACCCCTGCCCTGTGTTTTAACAGCCTGTACACTCCTGTCCTGTGTATAAACAACCTGTAAACTCCTGTCCTGTGTATAAGCAACCTGTAAACTCCTGTCCTGTGTATAAACAACCTGTAAACCCCTGCCCTGTGTTTAAACAGCCTGTACACTCCTGTCCTGTGTATAAACAACCTGTAAACTCCTGTCCTGTGTATAAACAACCTGTAAACTCCTGTCCTGTGTATAAACAACCTGTAAACCCCTGCCCTGTGTTTAAACAGCCTGTACACTCCTGTCCTGTGTATAAACAACCTGTAAACTCCTGTCCTGTGTATAAACAACTTGTAAACTCCTGGCCTGTGTATAAACAGCCTGTATAGTCCTGTCCTCTGTATAAACAGCCTGTAAACTCCTGTCCTGTGTATAAACAGCCTATAAACTCCTGTCCTGTGTATAAACAACCTGTAAACTCCTGTCCTGTGTATAAACAACCTGTAAACTCCTGTCCCGTGTATAAACAACCTGTAAAATTCTGTCCTGTGTATAAACAACCTGTAAACTCCTGTCCTGTGTATAAACAACCTGTAAACTCCTGTCCTGTGTATAAACAGCCTGTAACCTCCTGTCCTGTGTATAAACAACCTGTAAACTCCTGTCCTGTGTATAAACAGCCTGTAAACTCCTGTCCTGTGTATAAACAGCCTGTAACCTCCTGTCCTGTGTATAAACAACCTGTAAACTCCTGTCCTGTGTATAAACAACCTGTAAACCAATGTCCTGTGTATAAACAGCCTGTAACCTCCTGTCCTGTGTATAAACAACCTGTAAACTCCTGTCCTGTGTATAAACAACCTGTAAACTCCTGTCCTGTGTATAAACAACCTGTAAACTCCTGTCCTGTGTATAAACAGCCTGTAAACCAATGTCCTGTGTATAAACAGCCTGTAACCTCCTGTCCTGTGTATAAACAACCTGTAAACTCCTGTCCTGTGTATAAACAACCTGTAAACCAATGTCCTGTGTATAAACAGCCTGTAACCTCCTGTCCTGTGTATAGACAACATGTAAACTCCTGTCCTGTGTATAAACAGTCTCCTGTCCTGTACACTCCTGTCCTGTGTATAAACAGCCTATAAACTCCTGTCCTGTGTATAAACAACCTGTAAACTCCTGTCCTGTGTATAAACAGCCTGTAACCTCCTGTCCTGTGTATAAACAGCCTGTAAACCAATGTACTGTGTATAAACAGCCTGTAACCTCCTGTCCTGTGTATAAACAACCTGTAAACTCCTGTCCTGTGTATAAACAACCTGTAAACCAATGTCCTGTGTATAAACAACCTGTAAACTCCTGTCCTGTGTATAAACAACCTGTAAACTCCTGTCCTGTGTATAAACAACCTGTAAACTCCTGTCCTGTGTATCAACAGCCTGTAAACTCCTGTCCTGTGTATAAACAACCTGTAAACCCCTGCCCTGTGTTTAAACAGCCTGTACACTCCTGTCCTGTGTATAAACAACCTGTAAACTCCTGTCCTGTGTATAAACAACCTGTAAACCCCTGCCCTGTGTTTTAACAGCCTGTACACTCCTGTCCTGTGTATAAACAACCTGTAAACTCCTGTCCTGTGTATAAACAACCTGTAAACTCCTGTCCTGTGTATAAACAACCTGTAAACCCCTGCCCTGTGTTTAAACAGCCTGTACACTCCTGTCCTGTGTATAAACAACCTGTAAACTCCTGTCCTGTGTATAAACAACCTGTAAACTCCTGTCCTGTGTATAAACAACCTGTAAACCCCTGCCCTGTGTTTAAACAGCCTGTACACTCCTGTCCTGTGTATAAACAACCTGTAAACTCCTGTCCTGTGTATAAACAACCTGTAAACTCCTGGCCTGTGTATAAACAGCCTGTATAGTCCTGTCCTCTGTATAAACAGCCTGTAAACTCCTGTCCTGTGTATAAACAGCCTATAAACTCCTGTCCTGTGTATAAACAACCTGTAAACTCCTGTCCTGTGTATAAACAACCTGTAAACTCCTGTCCTGTGTATAAACAGCCTGTAAACCAATGTCCTGTGTATAAACAACCTGTAAACTCCTGTCCTGTGTATAAACAACCTGTAACCTCCTGTCCTGTGTATAAACAGCCTGTAACCTCCTGTCCTGTGTATAAACAACCTGTAAACCAATGTCCTGTGTATAAACAGCCTGTAACCTCCTGTCCTGTGTATAAACAGCCTGTACACTCCTGTCCTGTGTATAAACAGCCTGTAACCTCCTGTCCTGTGTATAAACAGCCTGTAACCTCCTGTCCTGTGTATAAACAACCTGTAAACCAATGTACTGTGTATAAACAGCCTGTACACTCCTGTCCTGTGTATAAACAACCTGTAAACTCCTGTCCTGTGTATCAACAGCCTGTACACTCCTGTCATGTGTATAAACAGCCTGTAAACTCCTGTCCTGTGTATAAACAACCTGTAAACTCCTGTCCTGTGTATCAACAGCCTGTACACTCCTGTCCTGTGTATAAACAACCTGTAAACTCCTGTCCTGTGTATAAGCAACCTGTAAACTCCTGTCCTGTGTATAAACAACCTGTAAACCCCTGCCCTGTGTATAAACAGCCTGTACACTCCTGTCCTGTGTATAAACAACCTGTAAACTCCTGGCCTGTGTATAAACAGCCTGTATAGTCCTGTCCTCTGTATAAACAGCCTGTAAACTCCTGTCCTGTGTATAAACAGCCTATAAACTCCTGTCCTGTGTATAAACAACCTGTAAACTCCTGTCCTGTGTATAAACAACCTGTAAACTCCTGTCCTGTGTATAAACAGCCTGTAATCCAATGTCCTGTGTATAGACAACCTGTAAACTCCTGTCCCGTGTATAAAGAGCCTGTAAACTCCTGTCCTGTGTATAAACAGCCTGTAAACTCCTGTTCTGTGTATAAACAGCCTGTAACCTCCTTTCCTGTGTATAAACAGCCTGTAAACTCCTGTCCTGTGTATAAACAGCCTGTAAACTCCTGTCCTGTGTATAAAGAGCCTGTAACCTCCTGTCCTGTGTATAAACAGCCTGTAAACTCCTGTGATGATCAAAGCTTTTGAATGTTAATCTCCTTGATGTCCCTCACTTCAGGATGCTAAAATGTTTATCTACTGAGCTATTTGCTTTATGTTTGTATTCTTACCTTTGGTTATTTCTTATTGTCACCGCTAAAAAAAAGCATCCATAACATTTTCAGGCTCAAGATTAATGTTATGTAAGTGTTTCAAAATAAGACGTCTGTTTATTCTCTGTAAACTGCAGAACCCTTCAGTTCCCAGGCACCATGTCATTATGGAACCTGTCATTCATCTGTCGTAAAGATGTCATTATAACCTTTCCCCCTTGGAGATTTATTGACAGCTGTCATGCTAACAATTCTAACCTCTCAGGACGTCTCTAGATTATCTGATTGTCTCTGCGCCTCCCTCTGACCTAGATTACCTTGTCTCTAACTTTGTTATGCTATATAACCAACCATAGCCTCTGTCACAGGCTTTCACCTCACCATCGGTAGCACAGCCTGGGAGTGGAGGTTAATATATCCCTAACCCTGACGTGATCCATATATTTGCTTACAAGAGCTTATCATTTAGCATTTGGCTCTACAACACCTAATCCATATATTTGAAAATCACAGATGCTTGGATGACAGTCATGACTGAAATCTGTTAAATATTTTATCATGAGTTAGTTCATCATACAGTATGGATAGTTACTCAGTCCATTTTGGCTGACACAGGGCCAGTGGGCCACTAAATAAAAGCATGTTTAAAGTCATTAGTCGGTGTCCTTTCAACCGGTAAACATCAGAGATGCAGGTAAGAAGACAAGACTCATCTTTGTTCAACGACACAGCGTTTCTTTTGACACTTGTGTCACTCCAGCAAACACACAACCACCACACAAGGTCCCCTCCTTGTGAGCCTTTAACATGCTGGACATGAGGTTTTTCAATGTCATTTCACAGGAATGTCACATTTAATAAAGAAGCAATAGCTGCTTAGAAGCACAGACAGGTGTATTGCCATAGGTTCGCCATACTTGCTCAAAAGTTTCCAACCTTTTCACATTCTTGACCATTTAGAGATGCTCAACTCACCCTCTTTGACTCGACAACAATCTTGTTCTGCCTTATACAGTAGGCCACAGTATCTTCTTTAAATCTCGTAGAGTCAATCAATCATTCCAGTCCAGTCTGATGAAGAAGAATCATTTATTAAATTCACTTGGCTTAGCCTATACACTTTGAACACTTTCCCACAGAACGATTCTTCTGTTGAAGAATACTGTTGATGTGATATTGAGTCAGAAGAGTGTGGTAGTAGGAAGCAGAGCTGAAGGGCTGGTTCCAGCCTTCAGAGCATTAATCTCATGCTCATTCTCTCTCTTCTTTAACTGTCTCTCTCTTTTTCTCTCTTTCTGTCTGGCCCTCAGCCAACCCACGGCAGCCCAGCAGAGCGCTATGAGATACATGGAAGGAAACCTGTCACAACAAGTTCCAAAGGCCTGTACTGCTGAAGTCACCACTTCTGTCTCTCTCTCCTTCCCTCTTTCTTTACCTGACTCAAAGAAGGGGACTTGTGTGAATGGGACATCAAATACGCCTTAATTACATCCCCTATCCACTGGCAGAGAGTGGGTAGTTAGTGGTTTCAGAGCTCGCCCACTGCGAGAGGACCTGTAGGATAGGATCTGGTTCACTCTGTGTAATTGCACCAATCATAAGAGCCTGTATAGCACATTAGTTAAATTAGCTAGTTTGGTCTATTGACACTCATTTCTGTTCTTTGAATGCATCAGGGCTCTCATTTTCTATGGCAATATATTATTATTTGATAACTTTTTTTTGCATATTTAACATTTTTGACAGTTTGATGCACTTGCATAAAAAAAATCATCACCTGCATAAAATAGCATTAGCTAACTAATGAAACCACTGGATTAGACGTACCCAGGTGTGACCAGGTGTGTCGTGGACGCGGCGCCAGGCAGTCAGGTGCTGAGCAGACGGCACAGGATCAGAGAAGAAGTGCCAGGTGTGTCACACTGTGAGGCCGGTCACATGCCAAGGGTTAGATAGACTGAGTGGCTCTGGGTAGAGGACAGGTGTCGACCCTTTGAGCCTCTCATTCACAGAAGACCTTTCAATGAGAAAGGAAATGATGGACTGAACCGCTGAAGACCTCTTCCAAACTTTTATACTGACAGATGGACCAAGATCCACACCTGAGCCTAGAGAGGGAGAGAAGGGGGAGGGGGAGGGAGCTGGAGAGAGGTGGGGAGAGGGAGAGAGAGAGAAAGTAAGAGAGAGGAGTGGAAGAGGTATGTCAATACAGGTAAATTCCTATCCTACCCTTCAAGTGAACCAGGAAAGTAGCACCCTCCCTCTCTCTCTCTCTCTCTCTCTCTCTCTCTCTCTCTCTCTCTCTCTCTCTCAGCTACCTTATTATTCAAACCATGTCCTCATCAGGAGGGCAAGGCTGAGGTGAATGATAGATAGACAGAAGGATAAATTACTGATGAATAATCTCTTAGGTTACAGTGGGAAGTCTCAGCCAACCTCTCAACACAGTCAAGTAGCCGCAGGGGGCGCCTCCTGACAGAAACAGGGGTTTCTGAAGAGGTGTAATGTGGGAAAATGTTCTGAAGTGCACTTTACTGAAATGACACCAAAACCCACTACCGTCTGGATAAAAAAAAATGTCCTGGAGCACTGAGGTGTCCTTGTTTGCTGTTGTTTTACTAGAATGGTCTCTTTTTGGGCAATGGAAGGGGAGTGGAGTGAATTCAAGTCTTGTATCATTCTGGCACATGCTCCAAACAGGCTCATCAAAACAAACTGACCCTGCAAATCTCTGAAATGATTCATGTTGAAAAATGTGTAACAAAATTTGCCCATATACCTATGTGTAAGTGTTATGTTATTACATGGTAACAGAGTGTAGGGATGCTAAAGAGAAACAGACATGTCTGAAGTGAATTATACCCTGTTCCTTGTTATAATTGTATCAACCACTTCCTAGACAACTAAGATCCTTAGATCAGAATTCTATCAACCCTGGGATTCCACTTGTGTTACATATCTACAGTATGTTACAGTACATAGGTAAAGTGTTGCCAGTTAACTCTGATATCACGGTCGTCATAATGAGGAGACCAAGGCGCAGCGTGATAAGAGTACATAACTCTTTTAATGAGAAGAATGAACACTGAACAAACCGTGAAGCTATATGACTAGTGCAAACAGGCAACTAAACATAGAATAACAACCCACAAACTATCCAAGGAATATGGCTACCTAAATATGGTCCCCAATCAGAGACAACGATAAAGAACCAATCTAGGCAACCATAAACATAAAAACACCTACATACTGTTACGCCTTGGTCATTGTATTTTGTGTTTTTGTTATATGTTTGGGTAGGCCAGGGTGTGACATGGGTTTATATGTTGTTTTTCGTATTGGGGTTTGTAGTATTTGGGATCGCGGCTGTTTAGGGGTGTTGTATAGGCTTGGCTGCCTGAGGCGATTCTCAATCAGAGTCAGGTGATTCTCGTTGTCTCTGATTGGGAACCGTATTTAGGCAGCCTTAGTTTCGCTTTGTATTTCGTGGGTGATTGTTCCTGTCTTTGTGTAGTGTTCACCAGATAGGCTGTAATAAGTTTCACGTTCTGTTTGTTGTTTTGTATTTATGAGTTATTTCATGTTACGCTCTTCATTTATTAAAGTCATGAGTAACCAACACGCTGCATTTCGGTCCGACTCTCTTCCTTCAACAGACGAACGCCGTTACAGAATCACCCACCACTCACGGACCGAGCAGTGTGTAAACTGGCAGCGACAGCGACAGCTTCAGCAGCGAAAGGAGGACGTTATGGACGGTAGAGGCATGGAGTATACGACGTGGGAAGAAATCGACAGGTGGGCGGCCGACCCAGAGAGAGTGCAGGCGCCCGCCTGGGATTCGCTGCAGCAATGCGAAGAGGGCTATAGGCAAATGGAGTCAATAAAAAAGAGAAGGCGGCGCAGAGCGAAAACCGAAAGTCACCCCAAAAAATGTATTGGGGGGGGCTCAGGGAGAGTATGGCTGAGTCAGGAGATAGACCTGAGCCAACTCTCCTTGTTTATCGTGAGGAGCCAAGGAGGAGACCAGAACCAGAGCCAGTGTTAGAGGTGAGCGAAGCAGAGACTGTGAAGGAGTTAATGGGGAAAGTGGAGTGGAGAGTAATGAGGGAGTTGCTAGCTTGGTGCTATAGATACAATATTCGTCCGACGGATCGTGTCGGGGATTTGATAGCACCTGAGTTAGCGCTCTATACTCAACCTGAGGTGCGTGTTAGTCGGCTGGTGAAGTTGGTGGCAGCTCCCCGCACCAGGCTTCCTGTGCGTGTCCTCGATCCAGTACCACCAGTTCCAGCACCACGCACCCGGCCTTCAGTGCGCCTCGCCTGTTCAGCGCAGCCAGCGCTTTTCTCCTCTCCTGCGCTGCCGGAGTCTCTTGCCTGTTTAGCGCAGCCAGAGCCTTTCTCCTCTCCTGCGCTCCCGTCTGCCGCGCCGCCAGTCCCCAGTCTGCCCAGCGCCGCCAGTGCTCCCAGTCTGCCCAGCGCCGCCAGTGCTCCCAGTCTGCCCAGCGCCGCCAGTGCCGCCAGTCAGCCCAGCGCCGCCAGTCTGCCCAGCGCCGCCAGTCTGCCCAGCGCCGCCAGTCTGCCCAGCGCCGCCAGTCTGCCCAGCGCCGCCAGTCTGTCAGGATCAGTTAGATCCACCAGTCAGCCAGGATCCACCAGTCTGCCAGGATCCGCCAGAAGTGCCAGTCAGCCAGGATCTGCCAGTCTGCAGAGAGCTGTCAGCCTGCATGGAGCAGTCAGAGCTGTCAGTCTGCATGAAGCAGCCAGAGCTATCAGTCTGTAAGAAGCAGCCAGAGCTGTCAGTCTGCATAGAGCAGCTAGATCCGCCAGTCAGCCATGATCTTCTAGATCTGCCAGACAACCAGTCTTTTCCAGATCTGCCAGACAACCAGTCTCTTCCAGATCTGCCAGACAACCAGTCTCTTCCAGATCTGCCAGACAACCAGTCTCTTCCAGATCTGCCAGACAACCAGTCTCTTCCAGATCTGCCAGACAACCAGTCTCTTCCAGATCTGCCAGTCAACCAGAATCTTCCAGATCTGCTAGTCAACCTGAATCTTCCAGTTCCGCCAGCCAGCCAGGATTTACCGGAGCCTACTACCTGCCTGAGCTTCATCTCAGTACTGGGCTTCCTCTCAGTACTGGGCTTCCCCTCAGTACTGGGCTTCCCCTCAGTCCCGGGCTGCCCCTCAGTCCCAGGCTGCCTCTGTCCCGAGCTGCCCCTCTGTCCCGAGCTGCCCCTCTGTCCCGAGCTGCCCCTCTGTCCCGAGCTGCCCCTCTGTCCCGAGCTGCCCCTCAGTCCAGTGGGGATCTGGGTGAGGACTATTAGGCCATGGTCGGCGGAGAGGGTGGATTATCCCGGGACGTGAAGGGGAGGAACTAGGACATTTATGAAGTGGGGTCCACGTCCCGAGCCGGAGCCGCCACCATGGACAGACGCCCACCCGGACCCTCCCTATGGTTTGAGGTGCGTCCGGGAGTCCGCACCTTAGGGGGGGGGTTCTGTCACGCCTTGGTCATTGTATTTTGTGTTTTTGTTATATGTTTGGGTAGGCCAGGGTGTGACATGGGTTTATATGTTGTTTTTCGTATTGGGGTTTGTAGTATTTGGGATCGCGGCTGTTTAGGGGTGTTGTATAGGCTTGGCTGCCTGAGGCGATTCTCAATCAGAGTCAGGTGATTCTCGTTGTCTCTGATTGGGAACCGTATTTAGGCAGCCTTAGTTTTGCTTTGTATTTCGTGGGTGATTGTTCCTGTCTTTGTGTAGTGTTCACCAGATAGGCTGTAATAAGTTTCACGTTCTGTTTGTTGTTTTGTATTTATGAGTTATTTCATGTTACGCTCTTCATTTATTAAAGTCATGAGTAACCAACACGCTGCATTTCGGTCCGACTCTCTTCCTTCAACAGACGAACGCCGTTACACATACCTACATACAGAAACCCCTAGACAATACAAAACTCCACAAACCACCCTTGTCACACCCTGACCTAACCAAATAATAAAGAAAACAAAGATAACTAAGGTCAGGGAGTGACATCTGAAATGATGCCTGTGTCATTTCCATGTCATCCCTACAGTACATAGTTCATTTTTATCCCACACATTATTTTTCTCTATGTTGTGTCGGTGCCAATGATGAAATCAAGCTATACCAACAAACACCACTTGAACATCAGAAGAGAAAGGAAACAATCAGATGGTTGTCCCCACAGGAGATAAATGACAGCAGACGGACTTACTGTGACCTTAACCTCTTGTTGTGTTGCTGTGTTGCTGCCTCTGCAACAGAGATTGGTTGGAATAAGTGGGCTATGTCATCCGAATGACTCATGCTGCCTCTGGAACTCTTATATGTCATCAGTTCAACAAACCAGTTTGGTTGAGGCTCTGCATAGATCATTTTCATAATTCCCTATTAAGATCACTTTAGCATTTTATTGGTCACGAGGTCCAACCAAAATCTGACTTCCGCTTTAAACCCAACCGCTCCAAAAGACACACACACTACCGTTCAAAAGTTCACTTAGAAATGTCCTTGTTATTGAAAGAAAAGCACATTTTTCGTTCATTAAAAAAACATCAAATTGATCAGAAATACAGTGTAGACATGGTTAATGTTGTAAATGACTATTGTAGCTGGAAACGGAAGATTTTTGTTGTTCTGATTAAAGAAGTTTACATATCCATCTCTGTTTGGTGAATGAGAACTTTCAATCAATCACAGACTCTATTGCTGTGAGTTTTTGCTTTGGTTATTTGGCTCAGGTGCTGACAGGGGTGCTCCCTGGACACACCTGCTTACCCGAGAAAACCTGACAACAGCTGCCCTGGAAATAATACAGAGCTGCCAATCAGAGCTCTACTCTCACTAGGCTGGTAACCTAGCTACGAAAAGCTCGGTGAAGATGCCACACACAGCCAGGTCAGGCAGGGTAGCTTGACTAGAAGCTAAAGTTGTGTAGTAAACTGCCAATACGGTTATTACAAAGTGATGTTTAGAATCCATGTAAAACATCACGTTTCTTATAGAACAAGACTGTGGGTACTGTATTGGTAGCTTGATGATGTTTGATGCCAATGTGAGAGGCAGGTGAGAGAGGTAACATGTTGATGACCTGCTTTACTCAGAAAGAGAGGAAAAATCATGTTCCAGATTCCAGTTATTGTGTCCTTATATATTATGATTTATGACTTTAAACTCTGGAGAGAACATGCCCAGCCCGCAGGGGAACCTATACAGATGTATAACTTAGTGATTCCACTCTTGGCTGATGGTAAAGGAATATAAATTATATATTTATTTACCCTCCCAGTGATTCAATGGGAACATCCAAAGTGGCACCCTATGTGCTTTTTGATCTGGGCCCTATCAAAACTAGTGTACAATGTAGCAAATAGGGTGCCATTTGGGACAGATGCAATATGCTATTAAACAGCAGCTGTCTACCCAGCAGACATATTAGAACAATATTATGCAGGTTTCTTATTTTACCTGTCTCTTTGAAAAGAAAAATGGGCATAAAAACACGACGTAAAAAGATATTGTGTACCTTGTCTTAAACAGAGTGTGGTAGCCTACAGAAAATGTGTGAATGACCTATATGCTCCACACTGGGTCAAAGGGTTCAAAGGTCAAGTAAGTCCATTTATGAAGCTTGCGCCACCAGAAATACGCTAAACCTCATAAAAAAAGACATATATGTCACCTTTATTTAACTAGGAAAGTCAGTTAAGAACAAATTCTTATTTACAATGACAGCCTACCGGGAAACAGTGGGTGAATTACCTTGTTCAGGGGAAAAACAACAGATTTTTACCATGTCAGCTCGGGGATTCAAACCTGCAACCTTTCGGTTACTGTCCCAATGCTCAAACTAGGCTACCTGCCACCCCATCAATAATCATCATCAAACCACAATCAATGACTAATTTCATAAGCTCTATCCAGTAACACCTGCACTGTCTGAGATGACAGAGAGAAAATATATTGCATATATTGCAAACATATAGGATACATATATGGCTAGTTAAACACCACTCAGAAGGGGGTGTGGTGGACCTAAAACTAAAATGTATATTTTGTTCATTTATGAATAAATGAATCAATCAATCAAATGGATACCGCCCTTTCTACATCCGCAGTTGTCACAAAGTCATTTTCAAGTAATCCAGCCTACTAGAGGCCTTACTGACCAAAAAGTATAGAAATAAACCCAGTGTCCCTCTTTGGAAACAAAGTAGGAGATCTATTGAGTGAGAAAGAGAGAGAGAGAGAAAAGGAGAGAGACAAGGAGAGAGAGAGAGAGAGAGAGAGAGAGAGAGAGAGAGAGAGAGAGAGAGAGAGAGAGAGAGAGAGAGAGAGAGAGAGAGAGAGAGAGAGAGAGAGAGAGAGAGAGAGAGAGAGAGAGAGAGAGAAGGAGGGAGAGAGAGAGAGAGAGAGAGAGAGAGAGAGAGAGAGAGAGAGAGAGAGAGAGAGAGAGAGAGAGAGAGAGAGAGAGAGAGAGAGAGACAAGGACGGAGAGAGAGAGATCTGCTAAAAAGGTCTGAAAGACGATGATGATGACTCACCCGTTATGGGAACTGTGGTAGTTAGTCGCCCGTCACACTCCTCAATTCTCCGCAATACGGAGTTGCTGGAAGGAACCACCTGACTATGCATGGGCCCACCCTACCACCCGACTATGCATGGGACCACCCTACCACCCGACTATGCATAGGATCACCCCACCACCCGACTATGCATGGGACCACCCTACCACCCGACTATGCCACCCTGGGACCACCCTACCACCTGACTACCCTACCACCCGACTGCATGGGCCACCCTACCCTGCATGGGACCACCCTACCACCCGACTATGACCACCCTACCACCCGACTATGCATGGTACATGGGACCACCCTACCACCCGACTATGCATGGGACCACCCTACCACCCGACTATGCACCACCCTGGGACCACCCTACCACCCGACTATGCCACCCTACCACCCGACTATGCATGGGACCACCCTACCACCCGACTATGCATGGGACCACCCTACCACCCGACTATGCATGGTACCACCCTACCACTATGCATGGTACCAACCCCACCACCCGACTATGACATGGGACCACCCTACCACCCGACTATGACTATGCATGGGACCACCCTACCACCCGACTATGCATGGGACCACCCTACCACCCGACTATGCATGGGACCACCCTACCACCCGACTATGCATGGGACCACCCTACCACCCGACTATGCATGGGACCACCCTACCACCCGACTATGCATGGGACCACCCTACCACCCGACTATGCATGGTACCACCCTACCACCCGACTATGCATGGGACCACCCTACCACCCGACTATGCATGGTACCACCCTACCACCCGACTATGCATGGTACCACCCTACCACCCGACTATGCATGGGACCACCCTACCACCCGACTATGCATGGTACCACCCTACCACCCGACTATGCATGGGACCACCCTACCACCCGACTATGCATGGTACCACCCTACCACCCGACTATGCATGGTACCACCCTACCACCCGACTATGCATGGTACCACCCTACCACCCGACTATGCATGGTACCACCCTACCACCCGACTATGCATGGTACCACCCAATTATGCATGGAACCACTGAGTCTTTTTCTTGTTTGTTTGCCTCTGAGTGACACTACCATGGAATGATCATGGGAGAATGGTACCTAGATTATAACCCAAATGTTTTTATATCTCATTATATTACCGGCCGCCCTGATGACCCTAGGTCATGGAATGGTCATCCAAAGGTCATCCTGTCCTACTGTCCAATGAACACGGCCCCATGCCAGTGGTTTTGGATTCATTCTATAAATTGTCATTTAATTTGATTAATTTCCTTCTTTAACCTGAATTATTATTTTGTACTGTATTTTCCTTTATTTTTGACCTACTGCTTTGAAACAACTTGGAATTAGCTGAAAGCTATATAATTGAAAACAACAATAATAACATTGAAATAGAAAGGATTTTCCTTCTGTACCCTTGTCTCCGTTTAAACCCAGTGGGGTCTCCACCAGTGGGCATAATCCGATGTCAATGGGATTTGAGCCCATCATTTTTGCCCAAATTCATATTCTGCAATCCTACAGGAAGTGGGTATGAAATGAACCCAAGAAATCAATGTGCAAACCAAATAGTAATGTCATCATCATACATGAACTATAATACAATTACAACCAATACAATAATAAAAACAAACGTAAAATACATTTTGATTTCGTTTGAGATGGCCTGTGATTGGACACTTGAAATGATTCTCCTATTTCCAAGGCTTGAGTTTTTTCTGTGTGCAGTATTTAATACAGTAGACATGATACATAAACACTGTCGAAACAATAGCAAAAATATACATTTTGTGCAGCAGCTTTAAGAACGTTTCACAATAATATGCCACTGATGCTTTTCCTGACTTCAAAAATAACATTTGTATTCCAACACA
Organism: Oncorhynchus gorbuscha; assembly: GCF_021184085.1. NCBI lineage: Eukaryota > Metazoa > Chordata > Actinopteri > Salmoniformes > Salmonidae > Oncorhynchus > Oncorhynchus gorbuscha. Next base: position 48,121,061 of record NC_060191.1, on the reverse strand, counting down.
GATTGCCTTTCACATGGAATATATGTTTGGTTGTTTGTTATTGTTTTTGATATAATAACAATCATAGATCTCCCTCTTGTGTCCGCTCCTCTAAGCTTAAACAGATTTGACAATCCGAAAAAGGATCAAATACAACCTGCATGTTTTAGCTGTACAAAAACCATTGATTAATCTAAATTAATTTAATTCCAATCAATCTAAACTTTGACAGAGGGGAGGAGGAGTACCAGTCCGACCGGTAAACAGATACTGTGTGTGTTGTTATATGGAGTGTGTATACAGTAGTAGCCTAAAACACCCTGAGTGGGTTGACCATCAGCACTGTCCCAGATAGACGTGTACATACAGTATCTCTCCCCTCCTCCCATCCCTCCGCTCTCTTCCTCCTCTTCTTTTTGTTCTCCCCTTCCCTCCCTCCTTCCTTCCTTCCTTGCCAGTGTCTCCAGATCAGGGAGTGTGTATGATGGTAACATTGGCCCAGTCAGGGAAGGTGTTGAGATTGAACATCGCTGCTCCCCAGGTGTTCAGTGCGATGTTGATGGTGATGACACCAACAATGTTCAGAACGAATCCAGCCTTCGCCTGTTGTCAGCATGGTGAAAAACAGGTAGGAACATTGGTCACAGACGGAATGATTCACAACCATGTATTCTATGAGCCTGGATCCAAAGAGAATTGCTCCGTTTCACTTCTGGTTTCAATGATTCTATCAATGAATCACATTTACTGTATTTACAGAATAAAACTATTTTTATATCAGCAATTGTCACAAAGTGTTTTTTACAATGAAGAGATGCCCAGACTGAAACAGTGAAACAGAACAATTCAGTTTGGATCCAGGATAGTATTTCACTCTCCATACAAAATACTGTATGGAGAGGGGTGAGGGGTGAGGGGTGAAGGGTTATAGGTCGTACCATGTCCATGACTTTGAGGTTGCCATAAGAAAAGGCGATGGCATTAGGGGGCGTGGCCACCGGCAACATGAAGGCCAGCGAGGCACAGATGGTGCAGGGCAGCATGACGTACAGTGGGTGGAGCTTAATGGCTACAGCCTGGGAACAGACAGACAGGGTCATACATGAGTCAAAGAGGTGAAATGAACATATAGTGTATGCTTAATATGCTGACCAAACTGTTCACGGGCCTTTAGTTTTCCCGGTGAAATGGAACCAATGGAATGGTCCCAAAAGGAGCACCACTTAAAATCATTGATCCAGGTTTTCTAAGTGGACATGTGTGTTACCATGTGTGTTAACATGTGTGTTGCCTGGTTGTGTGTATGTACATTTCTAAGGGATTCTGTCTTACCATAGAGGCCAGTATAGGCAGGAACAGTGTGGTAGTAGCTACGTTACTGGAGCACTCAGTGAATGTGGCAGTGAGTAGACACAGGAGGAAGGAAATGGCAAAGGGAGGGATGGACTGCAGGGGGGCCAGACTTTCTCCTAGCCACTGAGACAGACCAGACACCTGCACACAGAGAAAAACATATCCACAATTTTCATCATTTTTGTTTAAAAAAAGAAAACACAGACCGACTGATTCAGACAGACTGAACAACCAACAGACAGACGGTACCTCACTTCCCCGGGCCAGAGCGAAGCCTCCTCCCAGTAGCAGGAGAATGTTCCACGGCATCTTCTCTTGGACCACGTCCCAGTTCAGCAGGGTGGGAGGGGCCTTCAGGGGCTTTCCTATAGGGACAAGACACACACAGGAGAATGACACCAGGTTTACCATCACGGTCCTTACAGCCTTGATTCCAGGCACTCCTGCAGGAACTTGGTAGTATGGTAACTCAAGACTACAGTCCCAGAGATCTGTGTATTTACATGTTAGTTAGGAAGGTACAGTGTTATTAAAGTGTACAGTATCTCTGTCCAAATCTATATAGGCAGAGATTATACTGTTATGATGTACAGGACTCTGTCCTAGATAGAACTGTACTAATTTACTTACATTGATACTCAGGGAGCAAAGGCCATCGATAACTCCTAGACACTAACATGACCACAAAAACACTCTATGCTAGGAACGGAAAACCAGAAGTCAAGGAGCCATGACAAGGCACCTCAAAGTCTGCCTCGCAAACTCTGCTGCCTCGCACTCCGAACTCGAACTCTTCACTAAGTGCCTTTAATCATTGTGACACCCATTTATTTACCAAACACATTAAGCTGCTGCCGTTTTGAGGTAGGAGCTGCATTACTGGAGCACTTCGTTTTGACCTTGTCACTTATCAGGAGTAAGAACACTAAACTCAGTTTAGGTTACAGAGGGAGAAAAGTCCATATGTATTTATATGAATGAATGAATGAATGAATGAATGAAATCTTATTTTGGTGTCAAATCGCCAGTTGGCAACCCATCCCTTATGGCATTAATTGACACAAACAAACATTACAATAATTCACTGTGAAAATTCAGTGATTCTTGTCGTTCTGGTGTTCTCTGCAGTGCGCATTGCATAAAGAGTGAAGTAAATGTTTTATATAAAAAAATCTATACATAATAAATAGCAAATAAGGTTATCCCCCCAAAAAAATATCCATTTAGAAATGTCTGCCAGTCATTTATTGATTTGAAAGCTATTTGTTTCGGGAAAGGGCAGAACAGAGAATACAGCCGTGTAGGGCAGGGCAGACCTTGAGGCTAGCGCTATCACGCTGCAGCCCTCTGATGTGTCTTGAGTGTGTGTGTGTGTGTGTGTGTGTGTGTGTGTGTGTGTGTGTGTGTGTGTGTGTGTGCGTGTGTGTGTGCGTGTGTGTGTGCGTGCGTGTGTGCGTGCGTGTGTGTGTGTGTGTGTGTGTGTGTGTGTGTGTGTGTGTGTGCGTGCGAGCATGTGCAAGCCCTGAGAAGTAAGAGTGCTATCAGGACGATTACAAAGCACTGAGTCCTGAAGATTATATCTCTATACCAAACTTTTTCAGCCTGGGACCCAAATAAGTCCTTCCATGAAAACCTGTGAGATTTGTTTGAGGGGCCTTCACTCCTCGCAGGCAAAACATTTTATAGGCCTCCTTCCTGGCGGCAGAGAGAAAAGTTTTACATCTAATTTCCTGCAATTCTACACATTTTGCCATGACTTATGCCATGTTTATATGATATCTGAGTGAGAGTGATGGCTGTGGAGGTCAGGGCCCCTGGGCATGTGCCCTGCTTGGCCGGTCGACCATGACTACTACAAGTTTAGATAGCTGGCTAGACTAATTTACTAATCTAAAAATTGTTAGCTGGCATGGCTAATTGAGTGACTGTCAGAGAGTTGGTAGAGCATGGCGCTTGTAACGCCAGTGTTGTGGGTTTGATTCCCATGGGGGACCAGTATGAAAATGTATGCATTCACTACTATAAGTCGCTCTGGATAAGAGCGTCTGCTTAATGACTAAAATGTACAACAACAAGAAATCTGACAATAAGATAAAAACTGCTGATGCCCAATCAAATTTCAAAAGTGCACCTTGTGTATTCTACTATTCAAACTTTCAACAGACTGAGTCCCCCAAAAAAATGATTTCACGACCCACCATTAACATGTCCGAAAGTCTGCTCTATACAATAGTATCACAGACAGACAGGTAGACACACATACAATGTCTCTCTCAATCACACACTCGTAAACACACCAATGTACTCTCACCACTCATAGATATATTGACAAAACACACACATGCACAAACGTGCACACACACACACACACCCACATACCATCCTCAGAGTACCCGCCACTGTCATGTTTTGTCATTTATTATCATGTCTTGTCCCTGTGCTTCCCATTCTATTCGTTTCCCTCTGCTGGTCTTATTAGGTTCTTTCCCTCTTTCTAGCCCTCTCTCACTCACTCTCTCGCTCTCTCTTCTCTCTATCGTTCCGTTCCTGCTCCCAGCTGTTCCTATTCCCCTAATCATCATTTAGTCTTCCCACACCTGTTCCCGATCCTTTTCCCTGATTAGAGTCCCTATTTCTCTCCTTGTTTCCCGTACCTGCCCTGTCGGATCCTCATTTATAATTCACCGTGCTGTGTCTATGTTTTGCCCTGTCGTGTCGTGTTTCCCTCAGATGCTGCGTGGTGAGCAGGTGTCTGAGTCTGCTAGGTTCAAGTGCCTTCCCGAGGCAACCTGCAGTTCTCGATCAAGTCTCCAGTCCGTTCTCGTCTTTACGTGTAGTATTATGCTTTTTGTTTTGTAAAGTTTATTCTGGATTAAATACTCTGTTTTCGCCAAGTCGCTTTTGGGTCCTCATTCACCAGCATGACAGAAGGATCCGACCGAGGAATGGACCCAGCGACTACAGACGCTCGTAACACTGCCGTCGAGATCCAAGGAGCCATGCTCGGCAGACACGAGCAGGAATTGTCTGCTGCTCGCCATGCCGTGGAGAGCCTGGCCGCTCAGGTTTCCGACCTCTCTGGACAGTTCCAGAGTCTTCGTCTCGTGCCACCTGTTACTTCCTGGCCTGCCGAGCCTCCAGAACCTAGGGTTAATAACCCACCTTGCTACTCCGGGCAGCCCACTGAGTGCCGCTCCTTTCTCACCCAGTGTGAGATTGTGTTCTCTCTCCAACCCAACACATACTCTAGAGAGAGAGCTCGGGTTGCTTACGTCATTTCACTCCTTACTGGCCGGGCCCGAGAGTGGGGCACAGCTATCTGGGAGGCAAGGGCTGATTGTTCTAACAATTACCAGAACTTTAAAGAGGAGATGATTCGGGTTTTTGACCGTTCAGTTTTTGGTGGGGAGGCTTCTAGGTCCTGGCTTCCCTATGCCAAGGTGATCGATCCATAACGGATTACTCTATAGAGTTTCGTACTCTTGCTGCCTCTAGTGACTGGAACGAGCCGGCGCTGCTCGCTCGTTTTCTGGAGGGACTCCACACAGTGGTCAAAGATGAGATTCTCTCTCGGGAGGTTCCTTCCAGTGTGGACTCTTTGATTGCTCTCGCCATCCGCATAGAACGACGGGTAGATCTTCGTCACCAGGCTCGTGGAAGAGAGCTCGCATCAACGGTGTTTCCCTGCTCCGCATCGCAATCATCTCCCTCCTCTGGCTCTGAGACTGAGCCCATGCAGCTGGGAGGGATTCGCATCTCGACTAAGGAGAGGGAACGGAGGATCACCAACCGCCTGTGCCTCTATTGCGGATTTGATGGACATTTTGTTAATTCATGTCCAGTAAGAGGCCAGAGCCCATCAGTAAGCGGAGGGCTACTGGTGAGCGCTACTACTCAGGTCTCTTCATCTAGATCTTGTACTACTATGTCGGTCCATCTACGCTGGACCGGTTCGGTGCTACATGCAGTGCCTTGATTGACTCTGGGGCTGAGGGTTGTTTCATGGACGAAGCATGGGTTCGGAAACATAACATTCCTTTCAGACAGTTAGACAAGCCTACGCCCATGTTTGCCTTAGATGGTAGTCATCTTCCCAGTATCAGATTTGAGACACTACCTTTAACTCTCACAGTATCTGGTAACCACAGTGAGACTATTTCTTTTTTGATTTTTCGTTCACCTTTCACACCTGTTGTTTTGGGTCATCCCTGGCTAGTATGTCATAATCCTTCTATTAATTGGTCTTGTAATTCTATCCTATCCTGGAACGTATCTTGTCATGTGAAGTGCTTAATGTCTGCCATCCCTCCCATTTCTTCTGTCCCCACTTCTCAGGAGGAACCTGGCGATTTGACAGGAGTGCCGGAGGAATATCATGATCTGCGCACGGTCTTCAGTCGGTCCCGAGCCAACTCCCTTCCTCCTCACCGGTCGTATGATTGTAGTATTGATCTCCTTCCGGGGACCACTCCTCCTCGGGGTAGACTATACTCTCTGTCGGCTCCCGAACGTAAGGCTCTCGAGGATTATTTATCTGTGTCTCTTGACGCCGGTACCATAGTGCCTTCTTCCTCTCCGGCCGGGGCGGGGTTTTTTTTTGTTAAGAAGAAGGACGGTTGTCTGCGCCCTGCGTGGATTATCGAGGGCTGAATGACATAACGGTTAAGAATCGTTATCCGCTTCCCCTTATGTCATCAGCCTTCGAGATTCTGCAGGGAGCCAGGTGCTTTACTAAGTTGGACCTTCGTAACGCTTACCATCTCGTGCGCATCAGAGAGGGGGACGAGTGGAAAACGGCGTTTAACACTCCGTTAGGGCATTTTGAGTACCGGGTTCTGCCGTTTGGTCTCGCCAATGCGCCAGCTGTTTTTCAGGCATTAGTTAATGATGTTCTGAGAGACATGCTGAACATCTTTGTTTTTGTCTATCTTGACGATATCCTGATTTTTTCACCGTCACTCGAGATTCATGTTCAGCACGTTCGACGTGTCCTACAGCGCCTTTTAGAGAATTGTCTCTACGTAAAGGCTGAGAAGTGTTCTTTTCATGTCTCCTCCGTTACTTTTCTCGGTTCCGTTATTTCCGCTGAAGGCATTCAGATGGATTCCGCTAAGGTCCAAGCTGTCAGTGATTGGCCCGTTCCAAGGTCACGTGTCGAGTTGCAGCGCTTTTTAGGTTTCGCTAATTTCTATCGGCGTTTCATTCGTAATTTCGGTCAAGTTGCTGCCCCTCTCACAGCTCTTACTTCTGTCAAGACGTGTTTTAAGTGGTCCGGTTCCGCCCAGGGAGCTTTTGATCTTCTAAAAGAACGTTTTACGTCCGCTCCTATCCTCGTTACTCCTGACGTCACTAGACAATTCATTGTCGAGGTTGACGCTTCAGAGGTAGGCGTGGGAGCCATTCTATCCCAGCGCTTCCAGTCTGACGATAAGGTTCATCCTTGCGCTTATTTTTCTCATCGCCTGTCGCCATCTGAGCGCAACTATGATGTGGGTAACCGTGAACTGCTCGCCATCCGCTTAGCCCTAGGCGAATGGCGACAGTGGTTGGAGGGGGCGACACAGACCATAAGAACCTTGAGTACATCCGTTCTGCCAAACGACTTAATGCCCGTCAAGCTCGTTGGGCGTTGTTTTTCGCTCGTTTCGAGTTTGTGATTTCTTACCGTCCGGGTAGCAAGAACACCAAGCCTGATGCCTTATCCCGTCTGTTTAGTTCTTCTGTGGCTTCTACTGATCCCGAGGGGATTCTTCCTTATGGGCGTGTTGTCGGGTTGACAGTCTGGGGAATTGAAAGACAGGTTAAGCAAGCACTCACGCACACTGCGTGCCGCGCGCTTGTCCTAGTAACCTCCTTTTCGTTCCTGTTTCCACTCGTCTGGCTGTTCTTCAGTGGGCTCACTCTGCCAAGTTAGCTGGTCATCCCGGTGTTCGAGGCACTCTTGCGTCTATTCGCCAGCGATTTTGGTGGCCGACTCAGGAGCGTGACACGCGCCGTTTCGTGGCTGCTTGTTCGGACTGCGCGCAGACTAAGTCGGGTAACTCTCCTCCTGCCGGTCGTCTCAGACCGCTCCCCATTCCTTCTCGACCATGGTCTCACATCGCCCTAGACTTCATTACCGGTCTGCCTTTGTCTGCGGGGAAGACTGTGATTCTTACGGTTGTCGATAGGTTCTCTAAGGCGGCACATTTCATTCCCCTCGCTAAACTTCCTTCCGCTAAGGAGACGGCACAAATCATTATCGAGAATGTGTTCAGAATTCATGGCCTCCCGTTAGACGCCGTTTCAGACAGAGGCCCGCAATTCACGTCACAATTTTGGAGGGAGTTCTGTCGTTTGATTGGTGCGTCCGTCAGTCTCTCTTCCGGGTTTCATCCCCAGTCTAACGGTCAAGCAGAGAGGGGCCAATCAGACGATTGGTCGCATACTACGCAGCCTTTCTTTCAGAAACCCTGCGTCTTGGGCAGAACAGCTCCCCTGGGCAGAATACGCTCACAACTCGCTTCCTTCGTCTGCTACCGGGTTATCTCCGTTTCAGAGTAGTCTGGGTTACCAGCCTCCTCTATTCTCTTCCCAGCTTGCCGAGTCCAGCGTTCCCTCCGCTCAAGCGTTTGTTCAACGTTGTGAGCGCACCTGGAGGAGGGTGAGGTCTGCACTTTGCCGCTACAGGGCACAGACTGTGAGAGCCGCCAATAAACGCAGGATTAAGAGTCCTAGGTATTGTTTCGGCCAGAGAGTGTGGCTTTCCACTCGCAACCTTCCTCTTACGACAGCTTCTCGTAAGTTGACTCCGCGGTTCATCGGTCCGTTCCGTGTCTCCCAGGTCGTCAATCCTGTCGCTGTGCGACTGCTTCTTCCGCGACATCTTCGTCGCGTCCATCCTGTCTTCCATGTCTCCTGTGTTAAGCCCTTTCTTCGCACCCCCGTTCGTCTTCCCTCCCCCTCCCGTCCTTGTCGAGAGCGCACCTATTTACAAGGTACATAAGATCATGGACATGCGTTCTCGGGGACGGGGTCACCAATACTTAGTGGATTGGGAGGGTTACGGTCCTGAGGAGAGGAGTTGGGTTCCGTCTCGGGACGTGCTGGACCGTTCACTCATTGATGATTTCCTCCGTTGCCGCCAGGATTCCTCTCGAGTGCGCCAGGAGGCGCTCGGTGAGTGGGGGGGTACTGTCATGTTTTGTCATTTATTATCATGTCTTGTCCCTGTGCTTCCCATTCTATTCGTTTCCCTCTGCTGGTCTTATTAGGTTCTTTCCCTCTTTCTAGCCCTCTCTCACTCACTCTCTCGCTCTCTCTTCTCTCTATCGTTCCGTTCCTGCTCCCAGCTGTTCCTATTCCCCTAATCATCATTTAGTCTTCCCACACCTGTTCCCGATCCTTTTCCCTGATTAGAGTCCCTATTTCTCTCCTTGTTTCCCGTACCTGCCCTGTCGGATCCTCATTTATAATTCACCGTGCTGTGTCTATGTTTTGCCCTGTCGTGTCGTGTTTCCCTCAGATGCTGCGTGGTGAGCAGGTGTCTGAGTCTGCTAGGTTCAAGTGCCTTCCCGAGGCAACCTGCAGTTCTCGATCAAGTCTCCAGTCCGTTCTCGTCTTTACGTGTAGTATTATGCTTTTTGTTTTGTAAAGTTTATTCTGGATTAAATACTCTGTTTTCGCCAAGTCGCTTTTGGGTCCTCATTCACCAGCATGACAGCCACATCTGGGTAGTTGGGATGGGATCATAAAGAACAGTGTTGACATCAGGATGGCCACCGTGCCATCAGTGACGTACCTGGGACATAGAAATCTACATACAAACAATGTCTCTTGGTCCCATTTCTCAATGTGTCCATATGTATTGATATGGTAGTTACATAGACATGTACTGTGTAATTACAGTTTATGTCCACATTATGTGTAAAGCTAAATTGTTAACTTACATGAGAGTAAGAAAGCGGGAAAGAGCAAAGACTGGGATACACAGCAGAAAGCTATCAGATTAAAAAAAAGTGAGGGAGAACCAGGAAGAACCACAAGGAGTGACTAGCAGACACAACACCCAGGAGTTACAACACAGAACATACTGTTATCTATCACTCACGGTCTGTCCTTGTTGAAGAGCACAGTGGCCCAGCCGGGCATGAAGCCTGGTTCTCTGGTGAACCAGAGCAGGACCAGCAGGACAAACAGCACCATGACACAGCCCTCAGCGAAGCACATACTGCCCAGCTTCTTATACTCATTCTTTATCACCCCGTACGCCTCCTTGTCACCATCTTTATTCATCCCGCAGCCAAACGACTTCTTCATGCTGTGGGTGAATGGGCCAAATAGATCCGAGACATATCAGAGATCTCTATATAGTGTCATATAGGTCTCTGGGTCTTATATAGGCGTGTATCTACTTTGTCTATATGGCAATGTCTTACATAAATGGACAATGAAGTATCTATATAAGTGAAATATGAGCATAAACCATTACCTTCTATTGTTTTACTATGCTTAGTCATTATATTGCATTTTTATGTTTGTGAATGTGTCACCTTTCAACATGGATTACAGGCACACAATCATATTGCTTCGGCTTCCTGCCACGAGACGGTGTTATGGATATTGTTGGCTGTAGATAAAACATAACAGGAAAGAATGACTCACTTGCAGCCCAGGTACATAAACTGCAGCCACAGCCAGGAGATGATCAGCATCAGAACCATGTTGGGGAAGGAGAAACCAAACCAGCTGGCAAAGTTGATGATGTCTTCATTCCCTGGGAACAGCCTGTGGGGAAAGAATGATAGAATGATAGAATTAGAACTAGCATTAGTTACAGGAACATTCCAAAGGGTACTCAACTGTAGGTACACCCAATATGGTCGCCAGGCCGGTGCACCTGCCACAACAAACTGATTTGAACGGGAATGTGCAGGGAATTCTAATGCTATGGAGGAAGTGACAAAGATGTTAGCTAACTCCCAAACCAGGAAAGGAATTGGAAACATGATCAAAGGAGCCACTGTACAGTCAGTGTATCCATCCTTGTGCTTTAGCTGCTGTAAGTAAAGTAGACTGGGGACTACAGTACTCCCAGAGATGAACCGTTGCTTAACCGGTTTGCAATACTGCATCCACACACAATAACCATTTAATGAGAGCTACTCAGATGGTTATCTTACTGTATTTACTTGTAATACTACCCACACATATTAAGCATTTATAAACAGACATATAAACATACTCGTCGACCTGTCCCTTGAGGATGAGGTTTGGGGTGGTGCCGGTGAGGGTGGCTGTTCCTCCGATGCTGGCAGCGTAACACACACTGAGACTCATGCCTTTATCTAGGTTCAGGTACTTAGCCTCCCTCTTCAGCCTCCTCTCCCTCGCCTCCAGGCTCTCCTCCACCTCTGGCTCGGGCTCTGGAGGGGGAGATCCATGGGTCAGCCAATCAAAATGTTCAGGGTTTAGAGGTCAATCTACCAGAAGTTTTCCCAGGGGTAACTAAGGGTTTAGGGCAAAGATTTTTCACGTTGTTTTCAGGGAGTCTACAAGCAACAGGGATTGAGAGTATCTGGTGGTGATATTGAACATGACGTTCAATGCATTCGTGTACTTTGTATTATGTCTCAGCCAGATGAGACGATAAGTCCAAACAATCTTGTCTCGAACAGACAAAATCAACAAGGTCACATCCTGAATTATCATATCAATGACATATCAATATGTCTTACTTAACTGTGTTCCTCTACTAAGATGAATGGTTGAATAATTGACAGAAGGGTGTTTCAGGGAATTTTTTATTTTTTATTTTATTTATTTCACCTTTATTTAACCAGGTAGGCAAGTTGAGAACAAGTTCTCATTTACAATTGCGACCTGGCCAAGATAAAGCAAAGCAGTTCGACAGATACAACGACACAGAGTTACACATGGAGTAAAACAAACATACAGTCAATAATACAGTATAAACAAGTCTATATACAATGTGAGCAAATTAGGTGAGAAGGGAGGTAAAGGCAAAAAAGGCCATGGTGGCAAAGTAAATACAATATAGCTGTAACGACGTTCGTCTGTTGAAGAAAGAGAGTCGGACCGAAATGCAGCGTGTTGGTTACTCATGCCTTTAATGAATGAAAACGCGGTACATGAAATAACTGAAACTAAATACAAAAACAACAGAACGGAACGTGAAACTAATTACAGCCTATCTGGTGACTACAACACAGAGACAGGTACAAACACCCACGAAATACAAAGCGAACTCAGGCTGCCTAAATACGGTTCCCAATCAGAGACAACGATAAGCCCCTGACTCTAATTGAGAATCGCCTCAGGCAGCCAAGCCTATACCACACCCCTAATCAGCCGCGATCCCAAATAATACAAACCCAAATACGAAACACAACATATAAACCCATGTCACACCCTGGCCTACCCAAACATATAACAAAAACACAAAATACAATGACCAAGGCGTGACAGAACCCCCCCTAAGGTGCGGACTCCCGGACGCACCTCAAGAGCATAGGGAAGTTCCGGGTGGGCGTCTGTCCATGGTGGCGGTTCTGGCTCGGGACGTGGACCCCAATCCATTAATGTCCTATTTCCTCCCCTTCGCATCCTGGGATAATCCACCTTCTCCGCCGACCATGGCCTAATAGTCCTCACCCAGATCCCCACATAACTGAGGAGCAGCTCGTGACAGAGGGGCAGCTCGGGACAGAGGGGCAGCTCGGGACAGAGGGGCATCTCAGGACAGAGGGGCATCTCAGGACAGAGGGGCATCTCAGGACAGAGGGGCATCTCGGGACAGAGGGGCATCTCGGGACAGAGGGGCATCTCGGGACAGAGGGGCAGCTCGGGACAGGGGCAGCCCGGGACTGAGGGGCAGCCCGGGACTGAGGGGCAGCCCGGAACTGCGGGGAAGCCCGGTACTGAGGGGAAGCCCGGTACTGAGAGGAAGCCCAGTACTGAGAGGAAGCCCAGTACTGAGAGGAAGCCCAGTACTGAGAGGAAGCTCAGGCAGGTAGTAGGCTCCGGTAAATCCTGGCTGGCTGGCGGAACTGGAAGAGACAGGTTGACAAGCAGATCTGGAAGAGACTGGTTGTCTGGCAGATCTGGAAGAGACTGGTTGTCTGGCGGCACTGGGCTGACTGGGAGCACTGGCGGTGCTGGGCAGACTGGGAGCACTGGCGGCGCTGGGCAGACTGGGAGCACTGGCGGCGCTGGGCAGACGGGAGACTCCGGCAGCGCAGGAGAGGAGAAAAGCTCTGGCTGCGCTAAACAGGCGAGGCGCACTGGAGGCCTGTTGCGTGGTGCTGGAACTGGTGGTACTGGATCGAGGACACGCACAAGAAGCCTGGTGCGGGGAGCTGCTACCGGAGGACTGGTGTGTAGAGGTGGCTCTGGATAGACCGGACCATGCAGGCGCACTGGAGCTCTTGAGCACCGAGCCTGCCCAAGCTTACCTGGCTCGATGCCCACTCTAGCCCGGCCAATAGGAAGGGCTGGTATGTGTCGCAGCTGGCTCTGCACCCGCACTGGAAACACTGTGCGCTCCATAGCATAACACGGTGCCTGCCCGGTCTCTCTAGCCCAACGGTGAGCACAGGGAGTATGCGCAGGTTTCCTACCTGGCATAACTATTCTCCCTTTTAGCCCCCCCCCAATATTTTTTGGGGGGTGACTTTCCGGTTTCCAACCGCGTCGCCGTGCTGCCTCCTCATACATACGCCTCTCCGCTTTAGCTGCCTCTATTTCCTCCTTGGGACGGCGATATTCTCCCGGCTGCTCCCAGGGTCCTTGACCGTCTAATTCCTCCTCCCATGTCCAAATCTCCAAATGATGCATTCTCTCCCATTGCAACTGCTCTTCACGATTAACAGGGAGAGTAGGCTCAGGTCTGTTTCCTGACTCAGCCACTCTCTCTCTGCGCTTTCCCCTGTTACCTTCAGTTTTCGCTCTGTATAGCAATGCTTTCCTTCTCGATTCCATACGTGTATAGCCCTCTTCGCATTGCTGTAGGGAATCCCAGGCGGGCTCCTGCACTCGCCCTGGGTCGGCCGCCCACCTGTCGATTTCTTCCCATGTCCTATAATCCCTGCTTCTGCCGTCCATAGCGTCCTCCTTTAGATCCTGCCAGTTCACACGCTGCTCGGTCTGTGAATCGTGGTGGGTGATTCTGTAATGAAGTTCGTCTGCTGTTTGAAGTGAGTCAGACCGAAATGCAGCGTGTAGGTTACTCATGACTTTTAATGAAGAAAATGCTGTACATGAAATAACTGAGAATACAAAACAACAAACGAGTGAAACTAATTACAGCCTATCTGGTGACTAACACAAAGACAGGTACAATCACCCACGAAATACAACGCGCACTCAGGCTGCCTAAATACGGTTCCTAATCCAAGACAACGAGAATCAGCTGACTCCAATTAGGAATCGCCTCAGGCAGCCAAGCCTAACTAGACACACCCCTACTAATACACACTCCTAATTAATACAAACCCCAATACGAAATACAACATATAAACAAACCCATGTCATACCCTGGCCTACCCAAACATATAACAAAAACACAAGATACAATGACCAAGGCGTGACAAAAAGGAGGTTTCTGCGGGCGATAAAATAGCATCAAGGTATAATGTACAGACAAAGGTATGGTAGGATGTGAATACAGTGGAGGTAAACCACAACAGGTGTGAATGAGGTGTGTTATTCCTGGGCTGGAACAAAAGCCTGTACACCCTGTGGGTTTCAAGGACCATGATAGAGGAACACTGATGTTGAGAGAACACATACTGTATTCTACTTACCTAACTTGACCCCATTCTCCCTGGGCTTGACATCCTTTGTATATTTAGCAGCACCTCCATCATCTGCCAAATAAGAGAGATATAATTTATTACAAAAACAGAAAGATGTGGAATAGTTTGTGATTGTGAAAGCTCATGGTCGAACTAATGGACACATAATCTTGTGGTACCAGGCTGTATTCTCATTTGAGAATGGCTTGAGAAACCTAGAACGGATGGTGTTGGGGCTAATGGACACAAAACAAATGGTCACACATACATCTCCCCACCCACACCACTTTCTCCTAACAACACACACCTATGGTAATGCTTTTTTCCTTGTCACCCATCTCAAAGGCCTGGTTTTCCTGGTCCTTAGGTATCCCAGTCCCAGTCCAGGCCCCCATGGCCATCAGGTCCATCTCCCTCTCCTCTGCCTGGGCCTCGGAGTCACACAGCTGCTTCAGCACGGCGTTAGCGATGGGCAGCATCATGGCAGTGGAGGCTGTGTTACTGATCCACATGGACAGGAAGGCTGTGGTGCCCATGAAGCCCATCATCAGACTGGAGAGACAGTGGAGAATAGAGAGAGAGAGAGAGAGTGTAATGTTTACTATTAATTTTTATTGTTTATTTCACTTTTGTATATTATCTACCTCACTTGCTTTGGCAATGTTAACACATGTTTCCCATGCCAATAAAGCCCCTTGAATTGAACTGAATTGAAATTGATGGAGAGAGAGAGAGAGAGAGAGAGAGAGAGAGAGAGAGAGAGAGAGAGAGAGAGAGAGAGGGATGAATGGATGGATGGATGGATGGATGGATGGATGGATGGATGGATGGATGGATGGATGGATGGATGGATGGATGGGGAAAGAAAATGGAGATAGAGTGGAAAAGCAAGAGTGAGGAGGATAGAGAGGGAGATTTAAAAAAAAACATTAAAAAAAACATATAAGACCCTTAATATGAATAAAACATTGGGCTATCAGAACACTAGACCAAACAGCTCTGTAATAGAATCATTAAAACAGGTCTCTTACAGAGCAGGCCTCACCCCTACTAGGAGCAGTACTCTGAGGGCGATGCGTTTGTGAAGGTTCCAGTATTCCACAGCTATAGCCACCAACAGCCCTCCGACGAACAGCATGTTAGAGTCCTTCATGTACTGGTTACACACCTGGGAAAGACAGACAGGGGGGTTCTGAACGAGTGTACTGGCCTGAGACAGGTTCTGCTTAGAAATACCATGATGTACTAATAATGGGATCAACAGTAAGAAGTTTATCAACAGTACTTAGGTGCTTTATTCATACGTCCTCAACCCTGTATCTACTAAACAAAGATTTACATTTCACATTTTAGTCAACTGTTGACCTGTTTATTCTGATCATAAAACAGAATGCTGTTGTCTCCATTACTGAGCGTAATGGGTGGGTAAGAACCAGTCATTAGGTATGGAGGTGGTTGAGTAGAGAGGGGAGAGGATAGTGGTGTTGGTACCTCGCTTGACTCCATGATGCCCATCATAGGGAAGAGGATGACAGGCAGCAGACCAGTCACAGCCAGAGGCATACACTCTGTACACCAGTACAGGGCCATCAGGATGATCACATAGCCACAACTAGCCTCCTGTACACACACATGAGACAGACAGGGACTGTGAGAGTGTTGTTGAGGTAGGACAACACGTACAAATGCACACAACACACAGTCATTCCTCTCTCAGGACCAGTTTGTTCTTAGTAAACAATCATCTGAGACAACAGCCAAGAGCATGAAAGCACAGACAAGCTGTATAACTGTTTTAGAACATAAAGAAGTGTTCTTGTGTGCAATTCAATAAATCTATTCAATAAGTCAGTTATAGTTATTGCAATGCATAGTTAATAACAATCAATTAAAACAAATATCATGCCTACCCAAATGCATTTTACTGTCATTTCTAAAGGTGCTCCAGTTCTCTCCAGTTCTCCATGGCCATAGTATCTCCCTTGTAATTTAACATGATCACTTTGTTGTAGGCCTAATCTTTAACCACGATGGAGACGTCAAGAGAGGTTGTGTCTGCAGGATATAAACTGTAGCTGGGCCAGCAATGAGTTGGCATAATTATGTCATTTAGTTACGATGCCCTTCAGTTAACCAATTAAAGCTAGAATCCTCAATTGCTACATCCATTTTTTGGGGATTATGTATTAATTATGTACCTGTTGATTTTTGAAGAATATAACTTATAATTACCTCATGAGCTTAGTTTAAGTGTCGTACCCCTTCAGTACCCAAAATATAAGCTTGTTTTACTACACTGTTTGTAAACAATGTCAATGCAAACAAACACTGTATAGCCTCAAAACATGCTTAAACGTATAATTGTTATATAGTGGATGGTCAGTCCTTGCATCCCTAGCTCTGTCTATGAATTAGAGAGTGGTTATACTTCTCCAGCCCCGTCCCTCAGCTGTTTACCAAAAGTGACGAGGAGGTAGTTGTATGAACTGCAGATTGCCCTTTTTAATATCCATTTTGATAAAACAAATCCATTCTTAGAGGGAAAAAACAGGCTTGGATTTTCTATAAATATATTTATGATACATGGTAAGCCCTTGGTGATAAAAGATGAAGAAGGAACTAAGGTGCCTGTCATGCAAGTCTTTCATTCCTGCTGGTTTATTGTCCTGGAGGACAACCGTAACTTACAGCGAACTCTGAACCAGCAATGTGCATGGCTGATGAAGTTCTTATCTACAATGTCAACACACACTAAATTACCAGTCCACAGTGGATTCCTGGATATTCTGAAATAATTAAAAATGTCACAAATACAATAGAAATGTCACATCAGGAAATAAACACAGATGAGTAACCAAAACATGCAGTGAAGCTTCAATAAACATATAGAGTTTTCAAGGAATTTCAGCATTACATTTGTGTACAACCAGGACTTGAAATGCTACAGAATAACTTCTGAACTTTCAAGGGGTTTAAAACAAACAAATCACAGCCTCTGCACAGTTAGACACAAACAAACAGACACACACACACAAACACACACATACACAAACACTCTTACCGGTCCCCCAACTATTAGGGGTAAAGGTAGAATCAACAGAGGGATGAAGAATATGACCAGGTAATTCCGATACCTCCATAGTCCACTTAGACACACCACCATGGCTGGTCCAGATATCCAGAGGGTAGCACAGGTACACAGAGAAGAGAAATGGATATATTAAATAGAAGATCTAATTGGAGTGCGGGGGAGATGTTATGAGATAAATGAGGACACTACCACAAAGAGAGAACAGGAGATAAAGGTGCAGTATATATATCACACAGAGAGAATGAAATATTAACTTTGGAGTGAGGTGACTGGGCTGAGGAGGGAGTGTGTTGTACAACACAAGACAGTAGTGTAACTGAGTGAGTGAGTGAGTGAGTGAGTGAGTGAGTGAGTGAGTGAGTGAGTGAGTGAGTGAGTGAGTGAGTGAGTGAGTGAGTGAGTGAGTGAGTGAGTGAGTGAGTGAGTGAGTGAGTGAGTGAGTGAGTGAGTGAGTGAGTGAGCGAGCGAGTGAGTGGGAGATCACCTTACCAGTGAAAGTTTGAAATTACAGATTCCTATTGCAGGATATACTGTATAAGGATGAGCATGGTTTTATAAAGTGTGAGTGTACAAATCTCTACAATCCAGAGAAATATTGTGTACTGTTATTTTGTCCAAACATATTTAAGATGGATAAAAAAAGCAGGAAAAAGCCAAATGAAACGAACCCCCCCCCCTCCCACCCAGCAGAGAGAGAGAGAGAGAGAGAGAGAGAGAGAAAGAGAGAAAGAAAGAAAGAAAGAAAGGAAAGAGAGGAGAGGAGAGGGAGAGGAGAGGAGAGGAGAGAGGAGAGGAGAGGAGGAGGAGAGGAGAGGAGAGGAGAGGAGAGAGGAGAGGAGAGGAGAGAGGGGAGGAGAGAGGAGAGGGAGAGAGAGGAGGGAGAGGAGAGGAGAGGGAGAGGAGAGGAGAGGAGAGAGGAGAGGAGAGGGAGAGGAGAGGAGAGGAGAGGAGAGGAGAGGAGAGGAGAGGAGAGGAGAGGAGAGGAGAGGAGAGGAGAGAAGGCCTTCTATACCATCAAGAGGAACATAAATTTCAACATACCAATTGGGATCTGGCTAAAAATACTTGAATCAGTTATAGAACTCATTGCCCTTTATGGTTGTGAGATCTGGGTTACGCTCACCATCCAATAATTCACAAAATGGGACAAACGCCAAATTGAGACTCTGCATGCAGAATTCTGCTCAAATATCCTTCGTGTACAACGTTAAACACCAATAATGCATGTAGAGCAGAATTAGGCTGATACCCGCTAATAATCTAAATCCAGAAAAGAGACGTTAAATTCTACAACTACCTGAAAAGAGCCATCACCTACAGTGGCAGAATACCTGACCACTGTGACTGATTAAACTTAAGGAAAGCTTTGACTATGTACAGACTCAGTTAGCATAGCCTTGCTTTTGAGAAAGACCGCAGTAGGCAGACCTGGCTCTCAAGAGAAGACAGGCTATGTGTACACTACCCACAAAATGACGTGGAAACTGAGCTGCGCTTCCTAACCTCCTGCCAACTGCATGCCCATATTAGAGACACATATTTCCCTCAGATTACACAGATTGAAAAATAATTTGACAAAACATACCCAATTTTGATAAACTCCCATATCTACTGGGTGAAATACCACAGTGTGCCATCACAGCAGCAATATTTATGATCTCTTGCCACAGGAAAAGGGCAACCAGTGAAGAACAAACATCATTGTAAATACAACCCATATTTATGTTTATTTATTTTCCTTTTTGTACTTTAACTATTTGCACATCTTTACAATACTGTATATAGACATAAAATGTCTTTATTATTTTGGAACTTCTGTGAGTGTAATGTTTACTGTTAATTGTTATTGTTTATTTCACTTTTGTTTATTATCTACTTCACTTGCTTTGGCAATGTTAACATATGTTTCCCATGCCAATAAAGCCCATTGAATTGAATGGAATTAAATTGAGAGGTGAGAGTGAGAGAGCGGGAGAGAGAGATGTCCAATTACATAAGCTTACAATACACTGTAAAATACCCAAAAAGGTGAAAACAAGATAATTTTCATGTTCCCTGTTAAGGTATACAGTCTTGCTGAATAAATATACACTGAGTGTACAAAACATTAGGGATGTTGCTCTTTCATGACCAGGTGAATCCAGGTGAAAGCTATGATCCCTAATTGATGTCACCTGTTAAATCCACTTCAATCAGTGTAGATGAAAGGGAGGAGACAGGTTAAAGAAGGATTTTTCATTCTTGAGACAATTAAGATATGGATTGTGTATGTGTGCCATTCAGAGGGTGAATGGACAAAAGATTGCAGTGCCTTTGAACATGGTATGGATGGTAGTAGGTGCCAGGTGCACCGATTTGAGTGTGTCAACAACTGTAACGTTGCTGAGTTTTTCATGCTCAACCGTTTGTATCTCCCTTTCCTTCCTTTTCTTTTCCTGCCTGTATCAAGAATGGTCCACCACCCAAATGACATCCAGCCAACTTGACACAACTGTGGGAAGCATTGGAGTCAAAATGGGCCTGCATCCCTGTGGAACATTTTCAACACCTTGTAGAGTCCATGCCCTGACAATTTTTTACAAATTTGATTTATTTTACCTTTATTTAACTAGGCAAGTCAGTTAAGAACAAATTCTTGAGGCTGTTCCGAGGGCAAAAGGGGGGGGGTGCAACTCAATATTAGGACGGTGTTCTTAATGTTTTGTACACTCAGTGTATCTCCCACCCCATCCCACCCCCAGCCCTTCAGGCACTGCTGGCTTTTCAAGTGTTACCTATTGCTCTGTTGATCTATTCGGCACCCTGTTACGTGATCATCACATTCACCTGAGGCTGCCTCTCCCATCCACCTTACCCTTGTTTGGGTTGTGCCAAAGTCTATTGAAGAGAAAAACAATAAGAGCTGGGCAGATGGCCTTGTCAGCCAGATACCTGCATAAGGGCCTATCCTACAGATACCTGGGTGGTTTTCAGTAACCATAAACTAAATTAAACGGGGAGTTACAATCTGAATGTTTCGAACATGATACACTCATATTCCTTTTCCATTGTACAAATGTCGCTACAGAATGCCCTAATGAACACAACCCATGAACTCCATCTTGTAGTTTTTTACAATCCCAAGGACCCAGTTCTCAATAGTTAGGTCACTTTTTCAAAACTATTCACACAGTTCTCCTAACCAACATTCAGCTTGGCACAGCAGTTAATTTCACATCCAATATAAACTAAAACACTTCATACAGCTGTGCTCTGGACACCATATGTGAACTGATTGCCCCCCAGCTCGTGCTGCTAGGTCGCTAGGCGACCTAAACTGGAACATGCTTAACACCCCAGCCATCCTACAATCTAAGCTTGATGCCCTCAATCTCACACAAATTATCAATGAACCTACCAGGTACCACCCCAAAGCCGTAAACACGGGCACCCTCATAGATATCATCCTAACCAACTTAAATACACCTCTGTTTTCAACGAAGCGATCACTGCCTCATTGCCTGCATCCGTAATGGGTCAGCGGTCAAACGACCTCCACTCATCACTGTCAAACGCTCCCTGAAACACTTCAGCGGACAGGCCTTTCTAATCGACCTGGCCGGGGTATCCTGGAAGGACATTGACCTCATCCCGTCAGTAGAGGATGCGTGTTTTTTATATTTTTTATTCGTTCCTCACCATCTTAAATAAGCATGCCCCATTCAAGAAATTTAGAACCAGGAAAAGGTATAGCCCCTGGTTCTCTCCAGACCTGACTGCCCTTAACCAACACAAAAACATCCTATGGCGTTCTGCATTAGCATCAAACAGCCCCCGTGATATGCAACTTTTCAGGGAAGCTGAAAACCAATACACACAGGCAGTTAGAAAAGCCAAGGCTAGCTTTTTCAAGCAGAAATTTGCTTCCTGCAACACTAACTCAAAAAGGTTCTGGGACACTGTAAAGTCCTTGGAGAATAAGAACACCTCCTCCCAGCTGCCCACTGCACTGAGGATAGGAAACACTTTTACTACCAATAAATCCACTATAATTGAGAATTTCAATGAGCATTTTACTACGGCTGGCCATGCTTTCCACCTGGCTACCCCTACCCCGGTCAACAGCACTGCACCCCCCATAGAAACTCGCCCATGCATTCCCCATTTCTCCTCCCAAATCCAGTCAGCTGATGTTCTGAAAGAGCTGCAAAATCTGGACCCCTATAAATCTGCCGGGCTAGACAATCTGGACCCTTTCTTTCTAAAATTATCTGCCGAAATTGTTGCAACCCCTATTACTAGCCTGTTCAACCTCTCTTTCGTGTCGTCTGAGATTCCCAAAGATTGGAAAGCAGCTGTGGTCATCCCCCCTCTTCAAAGGGGGAGACACTCTTGACCCAAACTGCTACAGACCTATATCTATCCTACCCTGCCTTTCTAAGGTCTTCGAAAGCCATTTCGAATCCCACCATACCTTCTCCGCTATGCAATCTGGTTTCAGAGCTGGTCATGGGTGCACCTCAGCCACGCTCAAGGTCCTAAACAATATCTTAACTGCCATCGATAAGAAACAATACTGTGCAGCCGTATTCATTGACCTGGCCAAGGCTTTCGACTCTGTCAATCACCACATCTTCATTGGCAGACTCGATAGCCTTGGTTTCTCAAATGATTGCCTCGCCTGGTTCACCAACTATTTCTCTGATAGAGTTCAGTGTGTCAAATCGGAGGGCCTGTTGTCCGGGCCTCTGGCAATCTCTATAGGTGCCACAGGGTTCAATTCTTGGACCGACTCTCTTCTCTGTATACATCAATGATGTCGCTCTTGCTGCTGGTGAGTCCCTGATCCACCTCTACGCAGACGACACCATTCTGTATACTTCCGGCCATTCTTTGGACACTGTGTTAACAACCCTCCAGGCAAGCTTCAATGCCATACAACTCTCCTTCCGTGGCCTCCAATTGCTCTTAAATACAAGTAAAACGAAATGCATGCTCTTCAACCGATCGCTGCCTGCACCTGCCCGCCCGTCCAACATCACTACTCTGGACGGTTCTGTCTTAGAATATGTGGACAACTACAAATACCTAGGTGTCTGGTTAGACTGTAAACGCTCCTTCCAGACTCACATCAAACATCTCCAATCCAAAGTTAAATCTAGAATTGGCTTCCTATTTTGCATCAAAGTCTCCTTCACTCATGCTGCCAAACATACCCTTGTAAAACTGACCATCCTACCGATCCTCGACTTCGGCGACATCATTTACAAAATAGCCTCCAATACCCTATTCAATAAATTGGATGCAGTCTATCACAGTGTCATCCGTTTTGTCACCAAACCCCCATATACTACCCACCACTGCGACCTGTACGCTCTCGTTGGCTGGCCCTCGCTTCATACTCGTCGCCAAACCCACTGGCTCCATGTCATTTACAATACCCTGCTAGGTAAAGTCCCCCCTTCTCTCACCTCGCTGGTCACCATAGCAGCACCCACCTGTAGCACGTGCTCCAGCAGGTATATCTCTCTGGTCACCCCCAAAACCAATTCTTACTTTGGCCGCCTCGCCTTCCAGTTCTCTGCTGCCAATGACTGGAACAAACTGCAAAAATCTCTGAAACTGGAAAAGCTTATCCCCCTCACTAGCTTTACGCACCAGCTTTCAGAGCAGCTTACAGACTACTGCACCTGTACATAGCCCATCTATAATTTAGCCCAAACAACTACCTCTCCCCCTACTGTATTTATTTATTTTGCTCCTTTGCACCACATCATTTCTATCTCTACTTTGCACATTCTTCCACTGCAAATCTACCATTCCAGTGTTTATTTTTCTATTTTATTTTTTTACTTGCTATATTGTATTTACTTCGCCACCATGGCCTTTTTTTGCCTTTACCTCCCTTCTCACCTCATTTGCTCACATTGTATATAGACTCATTTTTCTACTGTATTATTGACTGTATGTTTGTTTTACTCCACGTGTAACTCTGTGTTGTTGTTCGTGTCGAACTGCTTTGCTTTATCTTGACCAGGTCGCAATTGTAAATGAGAACTTGTTCTCAACTTGCCTACCTGGTTAAATAAAGGTGAAATAAAATAAATAAAATAAATACATGTCTCAAATCAACTCATTCTTCCATAACACTAGCAAAGGTTGTCACCCAACAAGCACACTTTGTCACTCATAAAACAATGACCTAAGAAACACTAACAACAGGTAACATTACACAATTTTTTATTTTGTAAAATGTCTACAAAACAATAATGACACCTCTCTACTGTTTAGAATTCACTGCAGTACATGTTACAGGAATTAATCAGACATGATGCAATATGATTCAATATGTTTTATGTCATTTTTTGGCATTGAGTCATTACAAAATACAAGAATTTGTATATACACCATCTACCGATACAGATACAATAGCAATGCTAGTCAACCCTGTCTTCTGCATTTGGCCACAGGTTCTCATTCACATCACATTTTATGTTGTCTTGGGCAATACAGCTTCTGTAGGAGATAATCTTTTGGCATGCCTGGTCCATCCCTGGCAATCTTCTGCAGATATGTCCAGGCATCCAGCATTCATTGCAGCCAGGAGGGACATTTGATCATGTGAATGGTGGTCATAAACCTTCCACCTCCATGAGGAAAATAATTCCTCTAATGGGGTTGAGGAATAGAGAGTAAGGTGGGAGGAAAAGTGACACCATCCTGGGATGGGCTGCAAACCACTCTGACTGCACGGGACTGGTGAAATGCCACATTGTCCCATACAATTAAAAACATTGGCTGATTTTGCCTCACTGCAACCCTTTCCTCACCTGGCACAACCTTCCATAGAGGTCATCCAGGAATGAAATGAGACGCTCGGTGTTGTATGGCCCAATTAGCGGTTTGTCTAACAGCAATCCATCAGAGGATATTGCTGCACACATTGTGATGTCACTCCTCTGGCTCTGGACATCCACTGTGGCTCTTTTCCCCACTCACATTCCTTCCTCACTGCCATGTTTATGTGGGGGGTTTGTGGGGTGTTTGCCTGGCTTCAATCTCCATGACTATCTCAAATAAATCCACAAGGCAACAGAAGAGTTAGGCTATTACGGCTATTATTGTGGTCCTTCTGTAGCTCAGTTGGTAGAGCATGGCGCTTGTAACGCCAGGGTAGTGGGTTCGATTCCCGGGACCACCCATACGTAGAATGTATGCACACATGACTGTAAGTCGCTTTGGATAAATGCGTCTGCTAAATGGCATATATTATTATTATATTACGGTAGTTTACATTATACCTACAAAATCAAATCAAATCAAATCAAATGTATTTGTCACATACACATGGTTAGCAGATGTTAATGCGAGTGTAGCGAAATGCTTGTGCTTCTAGTTCCGGCATAGGCAAGATGCAGTAGATGGTATCGAGTACAGTATATACATACAAGATGAGTAATGTAGGGTTTGTAAACAAAGTGGCATAGTTTAAAGTGGCTAGTGATACATGTATTACATAAAGATGGCAAGATGCAGTAGATGATACAGAGTACAGTATATACATATACATATGAGATGAGTAATGTAGGGTATGTAAACAAAGTGGCATAGTTTAAAGTGGCTAGTGATACATATATTACATAAAAATGCAGTAGATGGTAGAGTACAGTATATACATATACATATGAGATGAATAATGTAGGGTATGTAAACATTATATTAAGTAGCATTGTTTAAAGTGGCTAGTGATATATTATACATCAATTTCCATCAATTCCCATTATTAAAATGGCTGGAGTTGAGTCAGTGTGTTGGCAACAGCCACTCAATGTTAGTGGTGGCTGTTTAACAGTCTGATGGCCGTGAGATAGAAGCTGTTTTTCAGTCTCTCGGTCCCAGCTTTGATGCACCTGTACTGACCTCGCCTTCTGAATGATAGCGGGGTGAACAGGCAGTGGTTCGGGTGGTTGTTGTCCTTGATGATCTTTATGGCCTTCCTGTGACATTGGGTGGTGTAGGTGTCCTGGAGGGCAGGTAGTTTGCCCCCGGTGATGCGTTGTGCAGACCTCACTACCCTCTGGAGAGCCTTACGGTTGAGGGCGGAGCAGTTGCCGTACCAGGCGGTGATACAGCCCGACAGGAAGCTCTCGATTGTGCATCTGTAGAAGTTTGTGAGTGTTTTTGGTGACAAGCCAAATTTCTTCAGCCTCCTGAGGTTGAAGAGGCGTTGCTGCGTCTTCTTCACAATGCTGTCTGTGTGGGTGGACCAATTCAGTTTGTCTGTGATGTGTACGCCGAGGAACTTAAAACTTACTACCCTCTCCACTACTGTCCCCTCGATGTGGATAGCGGGGTGCTCCCTCTGCTGTTTCCTGAAGTCCACAATCATCTCCTTAGTTTTGTTGATGTTGAGTGCTCAATTTACTTCTGTGATGTACAGTTCAGTCAGATGCCCTTGCAGAATGCACATATTACCTGTTGTTTTGCCGGAAATTTCTCACAATAGATGCCACTGTTGAGCGTTGCAGATTTGGCTGCACTCTCAGACCAGCCTCTCTTATTGATTAACCATGATTTATTACATGATCAATTATAGTGGCCCTAATCTCATCTGAGACTACAGCTCTTGATCTTCCTCTCAGTCTTCTTCCACCATGCATACGTACTCCTCTCCCTCTCTCAGCCAGTCTTCTTCCTCTGTCAGCCACTTCTCTATCTCTGGCTCGGTCCATGTTTACATTATAGTACAACATTATTCCTAAGATGTCCCTTTTTGTAAAGATGGTAATTAAATTGAAAGACTAACACCTGGGTAAGTGTTCAGCTACAATGGCAATCCGCTGTGGTTGGTCTAATTGTTTTGATAGTATTTCATGTTTTAGATTTGGAATATATTTCAATACGGTATTACTGTAGAAATGTAGTAAATCGCTGTCTTATTCAAGTTTGTTATGTTCGGTTTAAGTTTAACAGTTTTGAAAATAGTATGTAAACATGCAAATTGGCCTGTAGGAACACAGAGTTTTGGTGGTGGTTGTGTCTGAGTGAGAAAATAATTCATGAAATTTGAAAGATGTAGTCATTGAATGCATTTTGTGCCAAAGCAATGAAAAATGATCCACAGTTTAGCCCACATAGACTGCTGTTGTGCTCACTGTGTGAAGAGTTTTGAAAAAGTGACCTAAGTATTGAGAAATGGGTCCTAGAAATGTCATGCAGGTGAAAGAGGACCCAAAAGCGACTTGGCGAAAACAGAGTCTTTAATCCAGTAAAGTAAATACAAACAAAAAACACAACTTTCACTCGAAATGACGAGGACAAACTGGAGACTCGATCTTGAACAGCAGGTGAACAGCAGGTTGCCTCGGGAAGGCACTTGAACCAGACAGACTCAGACACCTGCTCACCACGCAGCATCTGAGGAAAACACGACACGACAGGGCGATACACAAACACAGCACGGTGAATTCTAGACAAGGAACCGACAGGACAGGAACGGAACACAAAGGAAGAAATAGGGACTCTAATCAGGGGAAAGGATCGGGAACAGGTGTGGGAAGACTAAATGATTGATTAGGGGAATAGGAACAGCTGGGAGCAGGAACGGAACGATAGAGAGAAGAGAGAGCGAGAGAGTGAGAGAGGGAGGGGGAGAGAGAGGGATAGAAAGAGGGAAAGAACCTAATAAGACCAGCAGAGGGAAACGAATAGAATGGGAAGCACAGGGACAAGACAAGATAATAAATGACAAAACATGACAGTACCCCCACTCACCGAGCGCCTCCTGGCGCACTCGAGGAGGAATCCTGGCGGCAACGGAGGAAATCATCAATGAGTGAACGGTCCAGCACGTCCCGAGACGGAACCCAACTCCTCTCCTCAGGACCGTAACCCTCCCAATCCACTAAGTATTGGTGACCCCGTCCCCGAGAACGCATGTCCATGATCTTATGTACCTTGTAAATAGGTGCGCTCTCGACAAGGACGGGAGGGGGGAGGGAAGACGAACGGGGGTGCGAAGAAAGGGCTTAACACAGGAGACATGGAAGACAGGATGGACGCGACGAAGATGTCGCGGAAGAAGCAGTCGCACAGCGACAGGATTGACGACCTGGGAGACACGGAACGGACCAATGAACCGCGGAGTCAACTTACGAGAAGCTGTCGTAAGAGGAAGGTTGCGAGTGGAAAGCCACACTCTCTGGCCGCAACAATACCTTGGACTCTTAATCCTGCGTTTATTGGCGGCTCTCA
This sequence comes from Oncorhynchus gorbuscha, assembly GCF_021184085.1. Taxonomy (NCBI): domain Eukaryota; kingdom Metazoa; phylum Chordata; class Actinopteri; order Salmoniformes; family Salmonidae; genus Oncorhynchus; species Oncorhynchus gorbuscha. Next base: position 48,093,611 of record NC_060191.1, on the reverse strand, counting down.
CAGTCTGTGCCCTGTAACGGCAAAGTGCAGACCTCACCCTCCTCCAGGTGCGCTCACAACGTTGGACAAACGCTTGAGCGGAGGGAACGCTGGACTCGGCAAGCTGGGATGAGAACAGAGGAGGCTGGTAACCCAGACTACTCTGAAACGGAGATAACCCGGTAGCAGACGAAGGAAGCGAATTGTGAGCGTATTCTGCCCAGGGGAGCTGTTCTGCCCAAGACGCAGGGTTTCTGAAAGAAAGGCTGCGTAGTATGCGACCAATCGTCTGATTGGCCCTCTCTGCTTGACCGTTAGACTGGGGATGAAACCCGGAAGAGAGACTGACGGACGCACCAATCAAACGACAGAACTCCCTCCAAAACTGTGACGTGAATTGCGGGCCTCTGTCTGAAACGGCGTCTAACGGGAGGCCATGAATTCTGAATACATTCTCGATAATGATTTGTGCCGTCTCCTTAGCGGAAGGAAGTTTAGCGAGGGGAATGAAATGTGCCGCCTTAGAGAACCTATCGACAACCGTAAGAATCACAGTCTTCCCCGCAGACAAAGGCAGACCGGTAATGAAGTCTAGGGCGATGTGAGACCATGGTCGAGAAGGAATGGGGAGCGGTCTGAGACGACCGGCAGGAGGAGAGTTACCCGACTTAGTCTGCGCGCAGTCCGAACAAGCAGCCACGAAACGGCGCGTGTCACGCTCCTGAGTCGGCCACCAAAAGCGCTGGCGAATAGACGCAAGAGTGCCTCGAACACCGGGATGACCAGCTAACTTGGCAGAGTGAGCCCACTGAAGAACAGCCAGACGAGTGGAAACAGGAACGAAAAGGAGGTTACTAGGACAAGCGCGCGGCGACGCAGTGTGCGTGAGTGCTTGCTTAACCTGTCTTTCAATTCCCCAGACTGTTAACCCGACAACACGCCCATAAGGAAGAATCCCCTCGGGATCAGTAGAAGCCACAGAAGAACTAAACAGACGGGATAAGGCATCAGGCTTGGTGTTCTTGCTACCCGGACGGTAAGAAATCACAAACTCGAAACGAGCGAAAAACAACGCCCAACGAGCTTGACGGGCATTAAGTCGTTTGGCAGAACGGATGTACTCAAGGTTCTTATGGTCTGTCCAAACGACAAAAGGAACGGTCGCCCCCTCCAACCACTGTCGCCATTCGCCTAGGGCTAAGCGGATGGCGAGCAGTTCACGGTTACCCACATCATAGTTGCGCTCAGATGGCGACAGGCGATGAGAAAAATAAGCGCAAGGATGAACCTTATCGTCAGACTGGAAGCGCTGGGATAGAATGGCTCCCACGCCTACCTCTGAAGCGTCAACCTCGACAATGAATTGTCTAGTGACGTCAGGAGTAACGAGGATAGGAGCGGACGTAAAACGTTCTTTTAGAAGATCAAAAGCTCCCTGGGCGGAACCGGACCACTTAAAACACGTCTTGACAGAAGTAAGAGCTGTGAGAGGGGCAGCAACTTGACCGAAATTACGAATGAAACGCCGATAGAAATTAGCGAAACCTAAAAAGCGCTGCAACTCGACACGTGACCTTGGAACGGGCCAATCACTGACAGCTTGGACCTTAGCGGAATCCATCTGAATGCCTTCAGCGGAAATAACGGAACCGAGAAAAGTAACGGAGGAGACATGAAAAGAGCACTTCTCAGACTTTACGTAGAGACAATTCTCTAAAAGGCGCTGTAGAACACGTCGAACGTGCTGAACATGAATCTCGAGTGACGGAGAAAAAATCAGGATATCGTCAAGATAGACAAAAACAAAGATGTTCAGCATGTCTCTCAGAACATCATTAACTAATGCCTGAAAAACAGCTGGCGCATTGGCGAGACCAAACGGCAGAACCCGGTACTCAAAATGCCCTAACGGAGTGTTAAACGCCGTTTTCCACTCGTCCCCCTCTCTGATGCGCACGAGATGGTAAGCGTTACGAAGGTCCAACTTAGTAAAGCACCTGGCTCCCTGCAGAATCTCGAAGGCTGATGACATAAGGGGAAGCGGATAACGATTCTTAACCGTTATGTCATTCAGCCCTCGATAATCCACGCAGGGGCGCAGAGTACCGTCCTTCTTCTTAACAAAAAGAACCCCGCCCCGGCCGGAGAGGAAGAAGGCACTATGGTACCGGCGTCAAGAGACACAGACAAATAATCCTCGAGAGCCTTACGTTCGGGAGCCGACAGAGAGTATAGTCTACCCCGAGGAGGAGTGGTCCCCGGAAGGAGATCAATACTACAATCATACGACCGGTGAGGAGGAAGGGAGTTGGCTCGGGACCGACTGAAGACCGTGCGCAGATCATGATATTCCTCCGGCACTCCTGTCAAATCGCCAGGTTCCTCCTGAGAAGTAGGGACAGAAGAAACGGGAGGGATGGCAGACATTAAACACTTCACATGACAAGAAACGTTCCAGGATAGGATAGAATTACTAGACCAATTAATAGAAGGATTATGACATACTAGCCAGGGATGACCCAAAACAACAGGTGTAAACGGTGAACGAAAAATCAAAAAATAAATAGTCTCACTGTGGTTACCAGATACTGTGAGGGTTAAAGGTAGTGTCTCAAATCTGATACTGGGAAGATGACTACCATCTAAGGCGAACATGGGCGTAGGCTTCTCTAACTCTCTGAAAGGAATGTCATGTTTCCGAACCCATGCTTCGTCCATGAAACAACCCTCAGCCCCAGAGTCTATCAAGGCACTACATGTAGCACCCGAACCGGTCCAGCGTAGATGGACCGACAAAGTAGTACAGGATCTTGATGGAGAGACTTGAGTAGTTGCGCTCACCTGTAGCCCTCCGCTTACAGATGAGCTCTGGCTTTACTGGACATGAATTAACAAAATGTCCAGCAACTCCGCAATAGAGGCACAGGCGGTTGGTGATCCTCCGTTCCCTCTCCTTAGTCGAGATGCGAATCCCTCCCAGCTGCATGGGCTCAGACTCTGAGCCAGAGGAGGGAGATGGTTGCGATGCGGAGCAGGGAAACACCGTTGATGCGAGCTCTCTTCCACGAGCCCGGTGACGAAGATCTACCCGTCGTTCTATGCGGATGGCGAGAGCAATCAAAGAGTCCACATCTGAAGGAACCTCCCGGGAGAGAATCTCATCCTTAACCACTGCGTGGAGTCCCTCCAGAAAACGAGCGAGCAGCGCCGGCTCGTTCCACTCACTAGAGGCAGCAAGAGTGCGAAACTCAATAGAATAATCCGTTATGGACCGTTCACCTTGGCATAAGGAAGCCAGGGCCCTAGAAGCCTCCCTACCAAAAACTGAACGGTCAAAAACCCGAATCATCTCCTCTTTAAAGTTCTGGAACTTGTTAGAGCAATCAGCCCTTGCCTCCCAGATAGCTGTGCCCCATTCTCGAGCCCGGCCAGTAAGGAGTGAAATGACGTAAGCAACCCGAGCTCTCTCTAGAGTATGTGTTGGGTTGGAGAGAGAACACAATCTCACACTGCGTGAGAAAGGAGCGGCACTCAGTGGGCTGCCCGGAGTAGCAAGGTGGGTTATTAACCCTAGGTTCTGGAGGCTCGGCAGGCCAGGAAGTAACAGGTGGCACGAGACGTAGACTCTGGAACTGTCCAGAGAGGTCGGAAACCTGAGCGGCCAGGTTCTCCACGGCATGGCGAGCAGCAGACAATTCCTGCTCGTGTCTGCCGAGCATGGCTCCTTGGATCTCGACGGCAGTGTAACGAGCGTCTGAAGTCGCTGGGTCCATTCCTTGGTCGGTTCCTTCTGTCATGCAGGTGAAAGAGGACCCAAAAGCGACTTGGCGAAAACAGAGTCTTTAATCCAGTAAAGTAAATACAAACAAAAAACACAACTTTCACTCGAAATGACGAGGACAAACTGGAGACTCGATCTTGAACAGCAGGTGAACAGCAGGTTGCCTCGGGAAGGCACTTGAACCAGACAGACTCAGACACCTGCTCACCACGCAGCATCTGAGGAAAACACGACACGACAGGGCGATACACAAACACAGCACGGTGAATTCTAGACAAGGAACCGACAGGACAGGAACGGAACACAAAGGAAGAAATAGGGACTCTAATCAGGGGAAAGGATCGGGAACAGGTGTGGGAAGACTAAATGATTGATTAGGGGAATAGGAACAGCTGGGAGCAGGAACGGAACGATAGAGAGAAGAGAGAGCGAGAGAGTGAGAGAGGGAGGGGGAGAGAGAGGGATAGAAAGAGGGAAAGAACCTAATAAGACCAGCAGAGGGAAACGAATAGAATGGGAAGCACAGGGACAAGACAAGATAATAAATGACAAAACATGACAAGAAATGGTTAAAAAAAATAAAAATAATGTAAGAGCACCCCTCCCCCATAAAACTTTTTTCTGACAGAGCAAATGACAGATTTTGGAATACCATCAACTTTTTCAGATAGGTTTGGATGTTTTGAAACTATTCACTCTCTTTGAAGAGATTACAAATGATTGATCCCAAAGCAAAACAAATGTTGAGCCAAATGAAAATATAACACCTGAAATGACTTTGTATTACCTTGCATTACTTAAACATTAAGCAAGCCAACTATAACTGTAAGCTTGTAATGAACACGATGTGAGACAGAGTGCTGGTTTCAAGCGCAGGGCGCAGCAGGTGTTTATTGGGAAAGGACCACAGGAGGAGGCAGGTAGCTGGGTCCAGGTGCAGGCAGAAGGTCATACACAGGAGGAGGCAGGTAGCTGGGTCCAGGTGCAGGCAGAAGGTCATACACAGGAGGAGACAGGTAGCTGGGTCCAGGGGCAGGCAAAAGATCATACACAGGGGGCCAAAAAAAGGCTACAGTACAGGCAGGGAAAGGATAGTAACGTCATCCGGGAGATCATGCAATAGGTTGATAACAGGAAATCCGATAGGCTGAAGTACAGGCACGGAAGAGGCAAAAGGCGTCGTTAGCGAGGCAGGCCAAAACTATCCTACACGGGAGGATTAAATTATGGGAAAAGCAGCGCTCCAAATAGAAGTGTGTCACAAAACAAACAATAAGTCACAGTGATGGGGTGCAAAGAACTGAACTAAATAGTATGGGATAATGACATACAGGTGTGTGAACAGGTGATCAGAATTCAGGTGATTGGGATCTGGAGAGTGAACTGCGTTCAGGGGATCTATGTGTTTGAGAGTGTGAGCTGGAAGCAGACGTTATAAAACTAGTCAATGTAATATGTATGAATCACCGACGGCAACAGGCACAGACATTTCCCTGCATCTGTCCCTTTTCTAACCGGTGTCTATACATACATCAGAGAGAGAGCGACAGAGACCGTGTGTGTGGGCGTGCATATGAATACTTTAAAATACAAGTGTAAACAGATATGAGATAAGACAAGAGTTCTCTGGGTATGTCACCTCTTGGCAGCTCAGTTCAAGGACTGAATGTGGGTGGGTGTGTTCCATTTAAACCAATGAAAATGATCTTAAGGTAAATATATTCTCTGAGTTAAACTGAGATAGAACTGTTTATTCATCTAATTACAGCTCATCCTCGTCCTTCATTGTATCCATCTTGGACAGGAGGAAAACTGCGCATACAAAAGAATACATGTTGGACATAAATCTGATTAGTGACAGACTATTATCCATAACCATAACTAAGGAAACTAAAAAAACGATTTGTGTTTTATGCCACTTTTCTGTTGAAGCCAGTTTATTGTGCCATAACAACGGTAATCTGCTGTACAGTAGAATAATAGTTGTTGGAACAACCCTAGGCCACTATGTTTTCCAAGTGAATACATCATATTAAACTAGAAAATGCAAGCTTCTGAGCATGTTTGGTGCTTTAACCACCGTCATTAGATGGCTTTAACCACTGTCATTACATGGTGTCATTATCTCTGGGTGAAGTGCCCACATCACTGTTTAGAAACATGACGGAATATTCCTCCATGCCACCCATAACTCCATAACTCAGATTCCCAGATAGTGTGTGTGTGTGTGTGTGTGTGTGTGTGTGTGTGTGTGTGTGTGTGTGTGTGTGTGTGTGTGTGTGTGTGTGTGTGTGTGTGTGTGTGTGTGTGTGTGTGTGTGTGTGTGTGTGTGTGTGTGTGTGTGTGTGTGTGTGTGTGTGTGTGTGTGTGTGTGTGTGTGTGTGTGTGTGTGTGTGTGTGTGTGTGTGTGTGTGTGTGTGTGTGTGTGTGTGTGTGTGTGTGTGTGTGTGTGTGTGTGTGTGTGTGTGTGTGTGTGTGTGTGTGTGTACCACAATACGTAAACTAGCATATAAACTTTATTGCCCAAGTCAGCCTTGAATTGGGTTGAGATAACTCTTCAGCACAAATTCCTGTTGAGTTATAAAGAAAAGTCTTTATATGACCTGTGTAACAATGCACTTCAGTTGCTGCAGCTGGAAGTCAAAGTTCCCTTTCTCCCAACAAGCCTTTTGTTCTCAGTAATATTGGAATTTGAACTGCAATAATGGAAAGTACTTTTTAATCGATATGATTGATTGCTTAATTTTGGGTTATTTCTGATAGTAAACTAGCTTCAAATGATGTTCTGGAATTCTGTACCTTTACTGTACAGATGTTTCATAGACATTATTTGGAAACATTATGGAACGCACCTTTAATACAACAGGATATGTCAGGATATTTCTGAGAGGGATTGGTGAAACATGTGAGGACACATGCAGGATGAAAATTCCCAGCCAAAGCAGCAGCTACTCTTCTTGGGGTTCAAACACACTAAGACACTTACATTACACATAAAACCAAAGATAAAACAACACATCATATAACATTGTTACACCACTATATATTTACAACAAAAAATGTATGATACCACCATACAACAATATTACAATTACAATGTACGTGTGTGTGTAGAGTGTGTGTGCTAGCGCCCATGTGTGTGTGTGCGTGTCTGTATCTGTGTGTGTCTCTTCACAGTCCCCTGCTATTCCACAAGGTGCATTCTTGATACACATGGGAAGCTGTTGAGCATTTTTTTTAAACAGCAGCGTTGGAGTTTTTGACACACCAGCGCGCCTGGCACCTACTACCATACCCCGTTCAAAGGGACTTAAATACTTTGTCTTGGCCATTCACCCTCTGAATGGCACACATGCCCAATCCATGTCTCAATTGTCTCAAGGCTTAAAAGTCCTTCTTTAACCTGTCTCCTCCCCTTCATATACGCTGACTGAAGTGGATTTAACAGGTGACATCAATAAGGGATCATAGCTTTCGCCTGGATTCACCTGGTCGGTCCATGTTTGTATATCCATTGATTTTTTTAAATGTATTAATGCCTCATGAGTACAACTGTCACACCACATCAGAATCCAAAATATATGCTTGTTTTACTCCATTGTTAGTAAACAATGTAATTGTTTTTTAAAAACTCCTCAAAAACATGGTTAAATCTATTATTCTGGTATAATGGATCATGGACAGTCCTTGCGTCGATAGCTCTGTCTATGCATTTGAGAATTGTTTCCCAAAAGTTTTAAACAGTGACGGGTGAACCTTTGTAGCTGTTCGAACTGCAAATTGCCCCTTTAATATGTATTTTGATCAATTAAGGTCATCAAATCAATTGTTAGAGTGGAAAAAATAGACTTGGATTTTATAGAAACAAATGTATTTTTAAGAAACGTTTTTGAATAAATGTAAGTTTATCCAATGATGTAGGTCTAGAATTAGGATACATGTGTAATAACTATATCATAAAATAAAGAGTACAGAATGTGTAATCATTTGTAGATTAAATGTCTAAATGTTTGACCATTTAAAAAAAAATTACTTAACGAAATAAAACAAATGCATGTGGTGACATTGTGACAATTTGATGATCGGCAATTCCAAAGCAACAGTGACACAGACCCAGATTTTTCACTTTAAAATCTATATAAAACCAAAACCAATGATTGTAAAGTTAAACAAACCGTACAACTCCATGCACAAGGACAAGGCCTACTTTTAGCAATTCCCACAGACATTTTTACAAAAACACATTTACTTGAAGAACGTCGCAAATGCAAAATTTGGTAACAGAATGACAGAGCCACAGATGAGACAGATATTTAACCGGATGTATAAATGTGAAGCATCCGTTTGGCATTTCCACACACTACCAAATATAGTGGTGAGAGTAAGCCCAGTGGCCGGCAGTGGGAGAAGATGTTTTTTTGCCGAGATTCTGCAAATGTTCTCATCGATGAAACATTTTTATCTCAATACAGTTTTCTGTTTACAAACTAGAATATGTTACGAATAGAGTGGACTAAGTTTTGTAGACTTTACCCTTTGCCAAAGTTTCCCAAAAAAATGTGTTGTTTGGGAGTGCAAAGGCGAATTGAGTTACTGCATACGCGCACTTCACAGAGTAGGTGTTCCTTAACTGAAATATGCAAATACATGCTAGAAATAATAGGCTCTCACTTGCTCGTGTTTGGTTCTGCCCACCTCCCTGCTTGTTCTGACTGCTATGATTAATTTGCTCCCATTGTAAAAATCAGGCTGTGTTATATTTTGGGTTGGTTCTAAAAATCTCTGACAGCACCAACAGCGCAAACCATCTGCACTGTTCCTAGGCCGTCATTGTAAATAAGAATGTTATCTCAACTGACTTGCCTAGTTAAATAAAGGTTTTTTTTATCTGTGTTTTTGTCAAATATTCTGAGAAAATTGTTAAAAGTAGTCATTGTGCATAGAAATGTGTGGTTTGTTTAACTTTGCAATCATTGGTTTTTGTTTAGCATTCAGTACATTTGAAAGTGAAATCGATGTCACTGACATCGTGGAATTGTCCTGAAATGGGAGAGCAACAGAAGCTCGAGGTGCAGTTCGAAGCTTCGTCCAGATGGGGCAATCTCGAGACCATTATGCGGACAAGACTAGTGTATTAACTTCTAGAGGTTTTACTTACAGTTTAAGTACGTTTTGTCTTTGTTTCTGATCCGAACAAGTTAATTATTTGAAGATTTTGTCCGCAAACTATTCAGTCTTGCAAAGACGAGTCTATAATAACAAAGGAATCGAAAATCTTAGTTGGGGTCTTGATTCTTTTTTTAGTATCCTACAAACTAGCAATGGAAGATTCGGACACCAGAGCAATTCTTCCCGAAGATACTCTATCGTCTGTAGACGACGAAATACAGATAAATGACACATTTTGTAATAACGAGGAGGTTGAGAATAAGGGACACATTTGCTATAGACGGCCGCCGTTCGCTTGCCCGCTTTCGGTTTCTGTTGAACCCGTATTGTTCTTATCGATGTTCTCGCTGTCACTTCAGTGGCCGCTGTCTACGCAGTACCTATGGGACCGCATCAGTGAAGACGTAGGTTACAACGGAACAAAAGGAGGGGGATGTACCAACATTTCTGGGCCCCCAGACCCACTTCAAAAGGTGGGGGAAACCTAGACAATCCTCTATCACTCCTGTTCTTGTGTGCACGCTTTTATTCCAGCCTAGCACCAAACACGGCTGGTTTAGCAAATAAAGGTCTTGAATGATGATTAAATAATTTCTTAATTGGTTGAATAACATCACGTTTAACATCTTAATGATTATTATGATAAATGTTAACCTTTATTCAACCAAGTTAGTCTAGCTGAGATAAAAATATATTTTTTAAGAGAGACCTGTATGGGATCAATATCATGCCAAATGTATTGTGAACTCACAGCATGCATTTTTTATTCGTGTATCATGATCTGTAGAATTAAGTTCCAATCCACAAATGTAAATCACTTTCCACAAATGTAAATCACTTTCCACAAATGTAAATCACTTTCCACAAATGTAAATCACTTTCCACAAATGTAAATCACCAATCCACAAACAAACACCATTACATTTGTATATCGATATATTGCATTAGATTTATTTTTTATTCCTACAGATATGCAGGTCATTTCCAAGGGCCTTAAGTAGAATGACTGCCATAAGATTTGTACATAGGAGAGATATGCGCAAACATGACAGTTATGGCAAATTATTTACATTTCTTGTGTTACTTTTTTAAACTTTAGTTTATTTAGAAAATATTTTATTTTGTAAATATCTATTTCTTGAACCTCATTGTTGGTTAGGGGCTTGTAAGTAAGCATTTCACTGTAAGTTCTACACCTGTTGAATTCGGGGCATGTGACTAATACAATTTGATTTGATTTGATACACATCAATATTAAAAGCAGCACGTCAGTAAAGGACATGTACATGACACAATAAAGTGCAATATATCAAACTGACGGCCAATAAAATAAGTATCAAAATACTTCATGTAAGACAGAATCCTTCCTTACATACTGCAACGCCAACGAGTGACATCAGGTGACAACTAGAAACAACTACATGTCTCAACAACCAGTCCATCTATATGTCCTTTGAACTCCTCTTGGGACACCAGGTACTGGAGTTTTAGGTTGGCATGCAGATAACTGACCATGACAGTGAACTGTTTGCTTTCATCATAACTCAAACCATATCCTCTCATCATTCATCAGGAGGTAGAGACCCTGACAGCCCACTGGAACCTGTACATCAACTTGGGAGGATTTGCAGTGGGGCTGTTTGTGGTGACTCTGCTTGGCTCCTGGAGTGACCAGGGTGGCCGGCGGCCCGTGCTCATCCTGCCCAGCTTGGGTCTGGCCCTGCAGGCTGGGGTCTACCTGCTGGTCATGTACCTCAAGCTGCCTGTGGCCTGGTTCCTCCTGGGCAGGCTGCTCTCGGGCCTCTCAGGTAGGGATATGTCCTGTATTGATAAGAAGATGGGACATCATTATGTTAGCTTCAGGAAGATCTTTACTAAGATACAACCAGATAATACATCATATCCAACTAAAGTTTTTCAGAATAAATTAGTTGCTCGGGCCAATTAACCAATTAATCCACTTCTTAAAAAAGTTTTTTTGATCAATGTGGGCATCCTTGACCGACTTATCGATTAATCAACTAACTCATCCTTACTCTCAGGCGACTTCAACACCATCCTGGCAGGCTGCTTTGCCTATGTGGCTGACACCAGCGACAGGGGCTCCCGGACCTTCAGGGTGGCAGTGCTGGAGGCCTGTCTGGGACTGGCTGGCATGCTGGCCAGTATCATAGGGGGGCAGTGGCGTCGGGCACAAGGGTAGGTTATATCATCTTAAGATGGCACAAGGTAGCTCGATATCTGTGGATGAAAAACATCTCTCATATTCTTCTTCAATTCATTTTTTGATTACAGTATGTTTGTAAGCTTCTTAACTGGATAACACTTATACCCCTCATGGGGACTTGATCCTTACTGAAATAACCAAATTCTCCACCCTTTCTTTTCTTCCCCAGGTACATTAACCCATTCTGGCTGGTGCTGGCCACTAACCTGGCTGCTGCCCTCTATGCCTACCTGTTTGTACCCGAGTCCGTCACCCCTGACCCCAGTGCCAAACTCTTTACCACCCGTCACCACCGCGCCGTCTACCGCCTCTACTCTGCACTAGGCGACCCCACCGAGGTCGGCAGTTACACAACATGGAGGAGGTACAAACTGTGGCTCTACATCTTCTGCTTCTTCCTGGTGGTGACGGTCCACTTTGGCAGCCGCGAGCTGTTTGTTCTATATGAGCTGAGCTCTCCGCTGTGCTGGGGCCCAGGGCTGATTGGCTGGGGGTCTGCAGCTCAGAACCTGGCCTACCTCAGTAGCCTTCTGGGGTTGAGGACCTTGCAGCGATGCCTAGAGGACTCCTGGGTGTCTCTGGTGGGACTGGCCTCAAACATGACCGGCCTGGTGGTCATCTCACTGGCCAACACTACTGAACTCATGTTCACAGGTGAGAGGCTATACCAGAAAACAAAACGAGTTCAAATCACATCATTACAACCAGATTACAATCAGTTTAGAGTTTACTAGATGTATTGACCTTTTTCACAGCTTATTATTAGTCTTAGTGAACATGTGCTCTTGGCTCTGCTAGCAACAGTATAAGTCAGCAGTATTGCCCGATGGTGTCTGGAGAACAGTAAACAGGGAGAAACGCTCTAGTAGCACACAGTAAGACACCTGTCTCCCAGAGTATTAGATCAATAAGCCTGCCCTGGAGGACTTCTGTTTTCTCTCTCCTCCTGTCTGGTTTCTTCCACAGAGATCACACAGCTGGGTAGAGGTTGCAAAACTCACTGCTTATCCACTGTCTTCTAGTGATGGTGATAGATTATACATGGAACATCCCCATCATCATTGTTGTGTGTCCATTCCCCAAGTTAACTTCCATAGTGTACCTTTAACAGGTAAATGTGTGTCTACTCCCCTTCTCTAACAGGCTATGGGCTGTGCTTCCTCTACATGGCAGCCACTCCAGTCCTCAGGGCCAAGCTGTCCAAGCTGGTGGGGCCTGAAGAACAAGGTGAGAGAGCGCTTTCAAAAGAAAGCCCTTAGCTGGGATATATTCACAATATGTCACGGCCTCTCATGTATACAGTTTCATAGTGCTCTATGACTACATCTATACGGTGCTGTAAATGTTCATAAGGTAGCAACACACTTCATAAGAATATGCTTTAAGTGCTACGTGCTATTTCCTGTCCTGTGTGTGTTTCAGGTGCGTTGTTTGCGTCGGTGGCCTGTGTGGAGGGGCTGTGTTCCCTGGTGGCCAGCAGCCTCTTTAACTCTCTCTACCCAGCCACCCTGCACATCATGAAGGGATTCCCCTTCCTGTTCGGTGCCCTCCTCCTCCTCATCCCCACAGGGATCATTGGGTAAGTCCTTCCTTACCTGAAATTCCAATTTCAGTTTTCCTCATTTAAAACACTGAGGCCATAAATACCTTGTGATTCATGCATGTTGTTGTGTGTTTAGGATAGTTGAGTGTCGGGATCAGAGGACAGACAGAAGAGAGGACTCTGCAACATCCTGACAGACAGACAGACAGACGGGTAGTAGATAAACGTCCTCACATCACAGCTTGAGCCTGGAAGGCCACAGCCTCTGCTGCCCTACATACACCTTTTTACCTGGAAGGCCACAGCCTCTGCTGCCCTACATACACCTTTTTACCTGGAAGGCCACAGCCTCTGCTGCCCTACATACACCTTTTTACCTGGAAGGCCACAGCCTCTGCTGCCCTACATACACCTTTTTACCTGGAAGGCCACAGCCTCTGCTGCCCTACATACACCTTTTTACCAGTGTGCTGGAGAGGTAGCTGACTGTCATTAGACCACACAGAGTTTGGATTCCGTGGCTTCAACACCAAAAGGCCAAGACCAAAAAGCTGGAATCACCAGCCAACCCACCATATCAGACATCACTGTGCACTACGTCATCTGAGACTAGAAGAGAAAGAGGTCTGAGTTCTCTGTTGTATTTTAAACTGAAAACCTAATGTGAGCTGACATACAATTGTGGTCAAATAATACCCACAGTACTGTATCAAACTATCCAAGGGCAGGCAGAAAATACATGAAATTCAATAACAGTGCATCTCAATGTCACCATAGCATGCGAGCAGCAGATAGATCGACTTTAGCCCAACTTGTCCAGACTCAACCATTAGTATCTCTGAACAAACCGAGACCCATCCGCTTCTAACAGCAGTCAGGGAGTACTGAGTTACACTGCTTACAGTTTACTGTCATCCCTCCTTTCAACAGATAACCCAGTCTAACCCCTTAAGTGCCCTAACACAGCAACCCTGTCACCCCTCCATACTATACAATAGATAGGCAAGTAAGTGTGTGTGTGTGTGTGTGTGTGTGTGTGTGTGTGTGTGTGTGTGTGTGTGTGTGTGTGTGTGTGTGTGTGTGTGTGTGTGTGTGTGTGTGTGTGTGTGTGTGTGTGTGTGTGTGCGTGTGCTTGTGCGTGTGCGTGTGTGTGTGAACAACAGAAACTGAGGGGTTGCGGTCAGGGGGAGAGTTGAAGCATTACTGTCATTCAGTATTTGGGTGATATATTTTGATTTGCTGTTAGGGAGAAGTAAGGCCTGTGATAGGCCTACTGGCTTTCTGTCTTCTGAAATCATGTAACCAATGTGTTCAATGCACTGACTGGAAGTTGCTTCGGATAAGAGTTTCTGCTCAGTATTGTGAATTGATTTGAATGTCTGCACTGTACAGTATTACTGATTTTTAAATACTGTGAATGATATTTATCATCTTTAGAAAATGGTACGAATGAATGATTGAATCATGCCAATGATATATTTGACACTTAAAGTTAAGTGGCTTCTTATGAAATATTATTGCTTCATTAAACATTTATAGCATCTTGTAGATGCTGATGTGGAAAGCCAATTATATATTTGATAACATTTAACTGGCTTCTTATGAAATGATATTACCTTATAAACCATTTATAGCACCTTGTAGATGCAGAAGTGGAACATATGAAACTCTACAATAAAGCAAGCCACAAAAGGTCATGGTATATGATGAGTGTTTCACAACTAGGGGCCTTCTGCCTCATGCCTTACTGATTTAGTATACCGTTTCATAATTCCATTGAATCCATTAGCTGCTATGAATATGTTAATAAAAATAAGGCAATATAACGCTTCATAAGAATCCATTTCAAGTACAGTGTTGCACTGTATTTTAATGCACAGAAAGATTCACAGATTTACTGTATCCTTTTTATTGCGGCACTATATTGTAAAATGACAACAATGCCTAAATCTTGAAGTCCAACATGTCTATGTATACAGTATTTAATCAACATACCCATATTAAGAGCAACACATATATTAAGGCAACAGGGGAAATAGCCCAGGAGAGCCATCAAAACAGTGTCAAGATAGAGCTAGCAGTGCTGAGAGCAAATACAGAAGCTTGGGACTGAGGTGACATTTTTTGTTTTCCTTTCCCCCACACTGTTTAGTACTGTGTGGATACATAAGTATCTACTGTACATCACTAACAGATATGAATCCACAAAACCAACACCTCACGAATAACCTAATAATTCCATGTTTAAAGTCAAGTCTTAGCATTCCACTTCATTGAATTATAAATACAATAACTTGGTGATTTTATCACTTCTGTGCTCATTTTTGTAACACTTGGTTAGTAATATCTAAACTGATAATCAGAAACTGCATGATTGTTTTGTTAGATGGTTTTCTGATCATGTCACAGATAATAGTATAGACTTCAAATGATTTAGACAGGGGTGGTGCATGCTGGTCTAAAAAAGATCCTCAATGTGAGCCATGTATACAGTATTTAGCGCTGCCCTCAATGTGATATCATTTATCTACTGAATTGCTTCTATCCAATAGATACAAGCCAGTGAACTAAGGCTGACTGTCAAGCAGCCAAGTCAATGACAGAATCTCTTTTGGCGTGAGGAAGGAATCAAACCACAAATCAGCATTGTAGTTACATCAGTTTAGCTGAACAAAGTAACAGCATGTTGTGACTGTATACTACAAGACTTTCTGACAGGCGGCGGATAGAAGTGTTTTCATGGAGTAGCTTCAGCCTTAGGTGGTAGTGTAGATATTGGTTTGGTAAACTGATTGTATATTTGTGAACAGTGAGAGAGAGTGTCTATCCATTTTCACATGAGCAAAATACATTGATAATGGTATTTTTCATTGCCTCATGTTTGGTTGAGAGAGAGAGTTCTTTGTGAACCCTTGATTGTCGCTGGGCAGATGAGTGTAAGTGTATAATGAGTATAGTTATTGTAGACCTCTTCTATCCTGGTCCCAGATCTGTTTGCGTAGTTTCGACATCTCGTATGGTCCTTGTCACGACAATGACCATAGGAGTTGGCAAAACAGCACATAAACAGATCTGGGACCAGACTCGATCTGTATCGGTCAGAGGTCATCTCTGTTGGATTAGGCTGTTTGCCAGCACCCAGGTTACACAATCGTAAAGACACATCAAATCAATGCAACAATCGACCACCAATGAGCTTGCAGGATTCCATTTAAGCACCATGAGAAGAAAAAAAAGATACAGTATTTTGCATACACTATGTACTTTACGCAGGAACATTACTAAAAGCCTGGTCCCAGATCTGTTTGTACTCTTGCCAACTCCAAGCCTAACATGTCAAGGAGTTGGAATGATAGCACAAACAGGCTGGTACTCAGGCTACTATAAACCCGAATGTTGTATTTTCTTTGAAAGTATGGGCTTATTTATAACAATGAGAGAGCAGTGCTATGGAGAGGAAACAGAGATACTCCACATTTGTATTACGTGTAATGCATGATGCCATCAACGGCTGACTTTTAAGACTGGTTATTTCCTGAGAGACAAACAATATACCTGACCATGCTAATAACAGCTTATGACAGTGGAACTGCAGCTTTGGAGAGCACTACATGGTATTTACAAGTGCTGAAAAACACATGATTTAAATACTGACTATTAAACGTGTCTTCACATGCACACGGGTAGAGCTGACCAACCAGAGCGCAGACCATGCTCTGTTTGACATTATTGATTACTGATCACTAATGGTCACACTTTTACATCATCACAGACCAGAGCTCCACTAGGGCACTCTGTCTTGGGACAGTCTGTCTTGGGACAGTCTGTCTGGTCTTGGCTGGGGTTGCCTTTGAGAAAACGCAGGATCTTCTCAATGGTGGCCTCTTGGTACTCATGGGACCACCTGTATCGAGAGAGAAAGGGAGGGAGGGAGTGAAAGAGGGATAAGGGGAAAGAGAAAGAGGAAGGGAGAAAGAGGGAGAGATAAAGAGAGTTTGAGTGATAGAAAAAGATAAGAGAGAAGGAAAGAGAAAGAGAGGGAGACAGGGGGAAAGAAAATGTTAGAAACTCCAGCGAAGTGCACTTTGGATAAGTGTTCAAACTGCTCATCTCTCTCAAACAGTCTGCCGTCTCTGTCTGACTCACTTGATGCCGTTGAAGTTGAGGATGGTTTTCATGTCCTCAGGCAGAGAGTTTGGGTCAGGCCACATGAAGTTATCAGTGACAGGGACGATGTTCTTCTTCTCAGCGAGAGCTGTGACAATCTCCTGCAGGATTTACGAGAGGTACGTTAAATCACAGACAGACACAGTGTCTTTACAGTCTAGACATGTAAGGGGCAGGGGTATATGGGGAAAATAATGTCTCAACTGTAACATTGTTCTGTATGCAGAGCAGGGGTGTCAATAGGGCATGGCAGAGTATGGCAGTCGCCAGACCCTCGCTCAACACCAACAACTTAAAATAGGCTACTAAAATCATTCCAAGGCAAATGCATTATTAGTGGGTTGGCATTAGGACCATGCACATGCCTTTGAGCGTGCGAAAAGGGTGTTTGTCCGGCTGGATGCCTTTGAGAGAGCACAATGACGCAGTTGCAGTGAACAGTGCAACTTTTCTTTGAAAACAGTGCAGAGGTGGAAGATGGTTGTAGATGGCTAGGTAGTTACTGTTTGACTTGACATGAAACTAAACTTGAGTTTTTAATACCGGTGCTGAACTAGTGGGTACAGAAGCAGCTAATTTCTATATGAAGTGATTGTAGAATGTTAAGTCCTTTATTGACTAAGGTGAATGAAGCTACAGCAGCAAGGTGATAATATCACACCCTGACCTTAGTTATCTTTGTTTTCTTTATTATTTTGGTCAGGTCAGGGTGTGACTCGGGTGGGTATGTTAGTTTTGTATTGTCTAGGGGTTTTGTATATCTAGGGGTTTTGTATATCTAGGGGTTTTTGTAAGTCTAGGTATATGTAGGTCTATGGTGGCCTGAATTGGTTCCCAATCAGAGGCAGCTGTTTATCGTTTCTCTGATTGGGGACCATATTTAGGTAGCCATAGGGTATTTGTGGGTTCTTATTCTATGTTAAGTTGCCTGTCTGCACTAGCCGTATTAAAACATTATGAACACCTGCTCGTTCCATGACAGACTGACCAGGTGAATCCACGTGAAAGCTATGATCTCTTGTTGATGTTTGTCGGGGCATGGACTCTACAAGGTGTTGAAAGCGTTCCACAGGGATGCTGCCCCATGTTGACTCCAATAATTCCCACAGTTGTGTCAAGTTGGCTGGATGTCCTTTGGGTAGGGGACCATTCTTGATACACACAGGAAACTGTTGATAGTGAAAAACCCAGCAGTGTTTCAGTTCTTGACACAAACCGGTGCAAACCAGGTAAGCATTGCTTACCGGTGCAAACCGGGTAACAAACCAGGTAAGTATTACTTACCCCATTTAAAAGCACTTAAACATTTTGTCTTGCCCATTCACCCTCTGAATGGCACACATACACAATCCATGTCTCGAGGCTTAAAAAACCTTCTTTAACCTGTCTCCTCCTCTTCATCTACACTGATTGAAGTGGATTTAACAAGTGACATCAATAAGGGATCATAGTGTTCACCTGGATTCACCTGGTCAGTCTATATCATGGAAAAAGTAATGTTTTGTATACTCAGTGTATATTGTTCTGTATGCAGAACCGATCTATGTATTGACCCGTCTATGTCTGACCTTGTGTACCCAGTCCTTCATGCCAGTGTCACCCATGCACTTGTCGAGGGCGTTGGCAGACAGCACCAGGATGAAGTTCCGTGCCCGCTGGACGCTCTGGATCAGCTTGTCAGCAAACTTCCCTGCTTCCAGCTTCTCCACGTCAATGAACACACTGAAACCTCTGACCTGCAGGTGGACCTTCAACAGACTGGGGGGGGGGGGGGGGGGGTAACAGTTGACGATCTATAGATCTTAGCCTCCAGATAATCCTGACAAATCTGATAATGTTGTTCCAAAGCTCCCTAGCTTTCCCTCTCTCCTGACTATTATTCTTTGCCCTATCCATGACTCTCCCTCTTCCTCTTCCTCTCTCTCTCTGCAGACCTGGCAAGCTGGGAGCCGGTAGTCCTGCGGTAGCTAATAAACACATCCGGTCCAGGGGGCTGGGCATCGGTCAGACACGGCTTAATTGGCCTACGGGTGGCTTCCAGGATCTTGGCGCGATGGATGCCGTTCTCTAGAAGGAGAAAATTAATACTTTATTCTCCATTGTCTTGCAGGGAACGTAAATGTGCCTTTGGCTCACAACCCACCTATGTAACAGTCTGACTGGAGCTGTTGGTCGGTGAGGTGGAGGACGTTCTTGCGGTCCACGCCAGACTGCACCAGGCCGTAGGTGTACTGGCGGAAGCGTGGGTTCACCTCGCCCAGCCAGTCAGCCATGTTGTTGGGGTCACAGGTCGAGTAGTTGGCGTAGGTCTTCAGCACGCGCAGGTCACGGAGGAACCTAGAAGACAAAAAAAATGGAGTGGGAAGGGTGAGGTGGGGATGTTATTTCAATACTCAATTTCACTGATGTTGACTGGTGTAACAGACGTTTTATAAGCTTGACATAAACTTGACAGATGATTGAACTAACCTCTTGCGAGTGAGTCCTGCGGTCATACCCAGGTCAGTGCTCAGCTCCTGGTCTGTGATGTTCAGCAGTAGGTCACCATCCACCTGCAGCTCCTGAAGGATGGGCAGAGAGAGTAGAGAGAAAGACTGAGTTAATTTAGTGAGTAAGAAGCTAAGGAGAAATACAGGTAACTGCCAAAACAAAGGAAACACCAACATAAAGTGTCTTAATAGGTTGTCGGGGCACCACGAGCCAGAACAGCTTTAATGCGACTTGGCATAGATTCTACAAGTGTCTGGAACTCTATTGGAGGGATGCTTTGCTGATGGTGGTAGAAAACGCTGTCTCCAGAATCTTCCATAAGTGTTTAATTGGGTTGAGATCTGGTGACTAAGAGGGGCACGGCATATGGTTTACATTGTTTTCATGCTCATCAAACCATTCAGTGACCACTCGTGCCCTATGGATTGTCATCGTACGGGGGCATAGCCATGGTTAAAATAATAGCCAAAATATTGGCCTGCCCAGCATTTTTATACATGATAATATGTTAATTGCTTAATTAACTCAGGAACCATATCTGCGTGAAAGCAGCTGCTTTCAATGTACTTAGTATCCTTCATTTACCTTAAGTATTTCTATTATTTTGGTAGCTACCTGTAGGTATCCATATCTAATAGATATGAAACCAAACATTCACCTTATTTTGTCACCATCTTTACAAGGACTATAGAAGAACATTCTCATTGTTTATTGTTCAAACCTTGTCTTTGCTATCGCTATCTCTATCTATCTTTCTCTCTCACAAACACACACTGAGACACAGAAACACACACCTGGAAGCGCTCAGTATAAGAGCTGAATCCAATCACTTGGAGCCATCTCTGCACCTCACCACCCTTCCAGTTGGGCACGGAGGAGAGGATACGTCGCGGCACCTCCTCCCCCATCATCCCCAGTGCCCGCTTGGCCAGGGCACAGGCCGTCCCGTTGCTGGAGTACATGACAATCCTTTTCAGGCTCTGCACCGCACCTATCTCCTGGAAGATCTGGGAGGAAGAATGTACACACATTCAATTTTATGTCCATTGATATTGTAGGGCTGGTGATTTTAATGAAGGAACATTTAAATCCCTTTTACTTCATTTTTACCTGTGTAACTAGATGAAACAAAACTTGATCACATTTACTCCACACACAGAAACGCATACAAGGCTCTCCCTCGCCCTTCCTTTGGCAAATCTGACCATAACTCTATCCTCATGATTCCTGCTTACGAGCAAAAACTCAAACAGGAAGTAACAGTGACGCACTCAATACAGAAGTGGTCACATGGAACGGATGCTAACGGACTGTTTCGCTAGCACAGACTGGAATATGTTCGGATTCATCCGATAACATTGAGGAGTTTACCACATCAGTCACTGGCTTCATTAATAAGTGCATCGACGATGTCATCCCCACAGTGACCGCACGTACTGTACATATCCCAACCAAAAGCCATGGATTACAGGAAACATCCGCACTGAGCTATAGGTTGGAGCTTCTGCTTTCAAGGAGCAGGATACTAATCCGGATGTTTATTCGAAATCCCGCTACGACCTTCAATGAGCCATCAAACACCCAGCTTGAACGCTTGTCGGATGTGGCAGGGCTTGCAAACTATTATTGCAAAGGGAATCCCAGCCGCAAGCTGCTCAGTGACGCGAGCCTACCAGACAAGCTAAATGCCTTCTATGCTCGTTTTGAGGCAAGTAACACTAAATCATGCATGAGAGCGCCAGCAGTTCCAAGCGATTGTGTGTTCTCACTCTCCGTAGCCAATGTAAGACCTTTAAACAGGTTAACATTCACAAGGCCGCGGGGCCAGATGGATACCAGGACACGTACCAAGAGCATGTGCTTACCAGCTGGCGGGTGTCTTCACTGACATTTTCAAACTCTCCCTGACCCAGTTTGTAATACCTACATGTTTCAAGCAGATCACCATAGTCCCTTTGCCCAAGAATGCCCAGGTAACCTGTCTAAATGTCTATTGACCATAGCACTCACATCATTAGCCAAATGCTTTGAAAGGCAGGTCATGGCTCAGTTTACATACAATAAGTTGACTGTGCCTTTAAACAGCTTGGAAAATTCCAGAAAATTATTTCATGGCTTTAGAAGCTTCTGAAAGGCAAATTGACATCATTTGAGTCAATTGGAGGTGTAACTGTATTTCAAGGCCTACCTTCCAACTCAGTGAGTCTTTGCTTGACATCATGGGAAAATCTAAAGAAATCAGCCATGACCTCAGAAAAAAATTGTAGACCTCCACTGTCTGCTTCATCCTTGGGAGCAATTTCCAAAAGCCTGAAGGTACCACGTTCATCTGTACAAACAATAGTACACAAGTATAAACACCATGGGACCACGCAGCCGTCATAACCCTCAGGAAGGAGACGCGTTCTGTCTCCTAGAGATGAACGTACTTTGGTGCCAAAAGTGCAAATCAATCCCAGAACAACAGAAAAGGACCTTGTGAAGATGCTGGAGGAAGCAGGTAGAAAAGTATTTACTGTATATCCACAGTAAAACAAGTCCAATATCGACACAACCTGAAAGGCCGCTCAGCAAGAAAGAAGCCACTGCTCCAAAGCCGCCATGAAAAGCCAGACAACTGTTTGCAACTGCACATGGGGACAAAGATCATACTTTTTGGAGAAATATCCTATGGTCTGATGAAACAAAAATAGAACTGTTTGGCCATAATGACCATCGTTATGTTTGGAGGGAAAAGGGGGATGCTTGCAAGCACACCATCCCAACCGTTAAGCACGGGGGTGGCAGCATCATGTTGTGGGGGATGCTTTGCTGCAGGAGGGACTGATGCACTTCACAAAATAGATGGCATCATGATGTAGGAAAATTATGTGGATATATTCAAGCAACATCTCAAGACATCAGTCAGGAAGTTAAAGCTTGGTCGCAAATGGGTCTTTCCAAATGGACAATGACCCCAAGCATACTTCCAAAGTTGTGGCAAAATGGCTTACGGACAACAAAGTCAAGGTATTGGAGCCCTGACCTCAATCCCATAGAACATTTGTGCGCAGAACTGAAAAAGTGTGTGCGAGCAAGGAGGCCTACAAACCTGACTCAGTTACACCAGCTCTGTCAGGAGGAATGGGCCAAAATTCCCCCCGACTTATTGTGGGAACCTTGTGGAAGGCTACCCGAAACATTTGACCCAAGTTAAACAATTTAAAGGCATTGCTTGTCATGTTTTGTCTTATTTTGTCTTGTCATTTTGCTTTTCCCTCTGTTCGTTTTCCCCCTGCTGGTCTTTTTAGGTTCGTTCCCCTCTTTCTCTCTTCCTCCCTCTCTCTTCTCTCTATCGCTCCGTTCCTGCTCCCAGCTGTTCCTATTCCCCTAATCAATCATTTAGTCTTCCCACACCTGTTCCCTATCTTTCCCCCTGATTAGAGTCCCTATTTCTCCCCTTGTTTTCCGTTTCTGCCCTGTCGGATCCTTGTCTATTGTTCACCGTGCTGTGTCTGT
Source organism: Oncorhynchus gorbuscha (assembly GCF_021184085.1). Taxonomy (NCBI): domain Eukaryota; kingdom Metazoa; phylum Chordata; class Actinopteri; order Salmoniformes; family Salmonidae; genus Oncorhynchus; species Oncorhynchus gorbuscha. Next base: position 48,070,757 of record NC_060191.1, on the reverse strand, counting down.
GTATCGCCCTGTCGTGTCGTGTTTCCCTCAGATGCTGCGTGGTGAACAGGTGTCTGAGTCTGCTACGTTCAAGTGCCTTCCCGAGGCAACCTGCAGTTCTTGATCGAGTCTCCAGTCTGTTCTCGTCATTACGAGTGGAATTATGCCTTATGATTGTAAATTTACTTTACTGGATTAAAGACTCTGTTTTCGCCAAGTCGCTTTTGGGTCCTCATTCACCTGCATAACATTGCTACTACAGTAAATACTAATTGAGTGTATGTAAACGTCTGGCCCACTGGGAATGTGATGAAAGAAATAAAAGCTGAAATAAATAATTCTCTCTACTATTATTCTGACATTTCACATTCTTAAAATAAAGTTGTGATCCTAACTGACCTAAGACAGGGAATTTTTACTAGGATTAAATGTCAGGAATTGTGAAAAACTGAGTTGGAATGTATTTGGGTAAGGTGTATGTAAACTTACGACTTCAACTGTATGTGAGAATGCTGTTCATTGACTACAGCTCAGCGTTCAACACTATAGTGCCCTCTAAGCTTATCACTATGCTCAGGACCCTGGGACTGAACACCTCCCTCTGCAACTGGATCCTGGACTTCCTGATGGGCCAACCCCTGGTGGTAAGGGTATGATGCTGCCACCCCCCGTGCTTAACGGTTGGGATGGTGTGCTTGCAAGCATCCCCCTTTTCCCTCCAAACATAACGATGGTCATTATGGCCAAACAACTCATCCAGAACGCCGCAGCCCGTCTGGTGTTCAACCTTCCCAAGTTCTCTCACGTCACCCCGCTTCTCCGCTCTCTCCACTGGCTTCCAGTTGAAGCTCGCATCCGCTACAAGACCATGGTGCTTGCCTACGGAGCTGTGAGGGGAACGGCACCTCAGTACCTCCAGGCTCTGATCAGGCCCTACACCCAAACAAGGGCACTGCGTTCATCCACCTCTGGCCTGCTCGCCTCCCTACCACTGAGGAAGTACAGTTCCCGCTCAGCCCAGTCAAAACTGTTCGCTGCTCTGGCCCCCCAATGGTGGAACAAACTCCCTCACGACGCCAGGACGGCGGAGTCAATCACCACCTTCCGGAGACACCTGAAACCCCACCTCTTTAAGGAATACCTAGGATAGGATAAAGTAATCCTTCTACCCCCCCCTTAAAAGATTTAGATGCACTATTGTAAAGTGGCTGTTCCACTGGATGTCATAAGGTGAATGCACCAATTTGTAAGTCGCTCTGGATAAGAGCGTCTGCTAAATGACTTAAATGTAAATGTAAGGGTAGGCAACAACACATCCGCCATGCTGACCCTCAACACAGGGGCCCATCTGGGGTGCATGCTTAGTCTCCTCCTGTACTCCCTGTTCACCCACGACTTTGTGGCTTTGCACGACTCCAACACCATCATTAAGTTTGCTGACGACACACCAGTGGTAGGCCTGATCACCGTCAACAATGAGGCCACCTATAGAGAGGATGTCACAGACCTGGCAGTGTGGTGCCAGGACAACAACCTCTCCCTCAATGTCAGCAAGACAAAGGAGCTGATCGTGGACTACAGGAGGGTCGAGCACACCTCCATCCACAACATCGGGGCCATAGTGGACTTGTCAAAGACTCCAGCCACCCAAGTCATAGACTGTCCTCTCTGCTACAACACGGCAAGCGGTACCGATACACCAAGTATGGAACCAACAGAACCCTGAACAGCTTCTACCCCCAAGCCATAAGACTACTAAATAGTTAACCAAATAGTTAACCTGACAATCTGCATTGACCCCTTTTGTACTAATTATTTTGACTCATTACATATGCTGCTGCTACTATTAATTATCTATCATGTTGCCTAGTCACTTTACCCCTACCTATATGCACATATCTACATCAATTACATCATATGTCATGTATTGTCATGTCTTGTCCCTGTGCTTTCTCTTCTCTTCGTTTCCCCCTGCTGGTCTTATTAGGTTTCTTTCTCTCTCTCTATTCCTCTCACTCTCACTCTCTATCGTTCCGTTCCTGCTCCCAGCTGTTCCTCATTCTCCTAACGACCTCGTTTACTCTTTCACACCTGTCCCCTATTTTGCCCTCTGATTAAGTCTCTATTTCTCTCTCTGTTTCTGCTTCTGTCCTTGTCGGATTCTTGTTTGCCGTTTGCTGTACCCTTGTTCCGTTCTGTTGTGTTCTGCCTCGTCTTCAGATACTGCGTGTGAGCAGGTGTCTCTATCCTCTACGGCCCGCGCCTACCCGAAGGGACCTGCAGTCTGTTGCCGCAAGCCCTGCAACTCTCCCCAACTAAGAGGATTTATGTTTTCCCTGTTTGGACATTTCCTGTTAAGGATTGAGGATTATGTTTTCTCTGTTTGGACTTTAATAAACTCAGTTTCTGTTAAGTCGCTTTTGGGTCCTCACTCACCTGCATAACAGAAGAATCCGACCAAGAATGGACCCAGCGACTACGGATCCTCTCTACTCTGCCGTCGAGTTCCAGGGAGCGATGCTAGGCAGACACGAACAGGAATTGTCTGCTGCTCGACATGCCGTTGAGACCCTGGCCGCCCAAGTCTCCGGCCTCTCGGAGGAGATTCACAATCTCCGCCTCGATCCACCGGTTACCTCCTGGGCTTCCGGGTCTCCGGAGCCCAGAATTAATAACCCACCGTGTTACTCTGGGGAGCCCACTGAATGTCGCTCGTTCCTTACCCAGTGTGATATTGTGTTCTCTCTCCAGCCCCACACGTACTCCAGGGGTATTGCTCGTATCGCCTACGTCATATCTCTCCTTACTGGACGGGCTCGGGAGTGGGGCACGGCAATCTGGGAGGCAAGGGCTGAGTGTACTAACCAGTATCAGAACTTTAAGGAGGAGATGATACGGGTTTTTGATCATTCTGTTTTTGGGAAAGAAGCTTCCTGGTCCCTGTCTTCCCTATGTCAAGGTAATCGATCCATAACGGATTACTCTATAGAGTTTCGCACTCTTGCTGCCTCCAGTGACTGGAACGAGCCGGCATTGCTCGCTCGTTTTCTGGAGGGACTCCACGCTGAGGTTAAGGATGAGATTCTCACTCGGGAGGTTCCATCCAGCGTGGATTCTTTGTTTGAACTCGCTATTCGCATAGAACGACGGGTAGATCTTCGTCACCGAGCTCATGGAAGAGAGCTCGCGTTAACAGTGTCCCCCCTCTCCCCGTCACTACCATCTCCCCCCACTGGCTCAGGTGTTGAGCCCATGCAGCTGGGGGGTATTCGCATCTCGAATAATGAGAGGGAACGGAGAATCACCAACCGCCTCTGTCTCTATTGCGGTTCCGCTGGTCATTTTGTCATTTCATGTCCAGTAAAAGGCTAGAGCTCATCAGTAAGCGGAGGGCTACTGGTAAGCGCTACTACTCTGGCCTCTCCGTCAAGTTCCTGTACTACCTTGTCGGTCCATCTACGCTGGACCGGTTCGGCAGCTTCCTGCAGTGCATTAATAGACTCTGGGGCGGAGTGCTGTTTTATGGACGAAGCCTGGGCTCGGGAACATGACATTCCTCTCAGGCAGTTAGGGGAGCCCACGGTTATGTTCGCCTTGGATGGTAGTCCTCTCCCCAGGATTCAGCGTGAAACGCTACCTTTAACTCTCACTGTCTCTGGTAATCATAGTGAAACCATTTCTTTTTTGATTTTTTGTTCACCTTTTACACCTGTTGTTTTGGGCCATCCCTGGCTAGTGTGTCATAATCCTTCTATTAATTGGTCTAGTAATTCTATCCTCTCCTGGAACGTCTCTTGTCATGTTAAGTGTTTAGTGTCTGCTATTCCTCCTGTTTCTTCTGCTCCCTCTTCACAGGAGGAGCCTGGTGATTTGACAGGGGTGCCGGAGGAATATCATGATCTGCGCACGGTCTTCAGTCGGTCCAGGGCCACCTCCCTTCCTCCTCACCGGTCGTATGATTGTTGTATTGATCTCCTTCCGGGTACTACTCCCCCACGGGGTAGACTAGACTCTCTGTCGGCTACCGAACGTAAGGCTCTCGAAGATTATTTGTCTGTAGCTCTCGACACCGGTACCGTGGTCCCTTCCTCCTCTCCTGCCGAAGCGGGGTTCTTTTTTGTTAAGGAAGAGGACGGGACCCTGCGCCCCTGCGTGGATTATCGAGGGCTGAATGACATAACGGTTAAGAATCGTTATCCGCTTCCCCTTATGTCTTCAGTTTTCGAGATTCTGCAGGGAGCCAGGTTCTTTACTAAGTTGGACCTTCATAACGCTTACCATCTCGTGCGCATCAGGAAGGGGGACGAGTGGAAAACGGCGTTTAACACTCCGTTAGGGCATTTTGAATAACGGGTTCTGCCGTTCGGTCTCGCTAATGCTCCAGCTGTCTTTCAGGCATTAGTGAATGATGTACTGAGTGACATGCTGAACATCTTTGTTTTTGTTTACCTTGACGAGATCCTGATTTTTTTCACCGTCACTCCAGATTCATGTTCAGCACGTTCGACGTGTCCTCCAGCGCCTTTTAGAGAATTGTCTTTATGTGAAGGCTGAGAAGTGCGCTTTTCATGTCTCCTCCGTCACTTTTCTCGGTTCTGTTATTTCCGCTGAAGGCATTCAGATGGATCCCGCTAGGGTCCATGCTGTCAGCGATTGGCCCGTCCCTAAGTCACGTGTCGAACTGCAGCGCTTTCTCGGTTTCGCGAATTTCTATCGGCGTTTCATTCGTAATTTCGGTCAAGTGGCAGCCCCTCTCACAGCCCTTACTTCTGTCAAGACGTGCTTTAAGTGGTCCGTTTCCGCCCAGGGAGCTTTTGATCTTCTCAAGAAGCGTTTTACATCCGCTCCTATCCTTGTTACTCCTGACGTCACTAAACAATTCATTGTCGAGGTTGACGCGTCAGAGGTGGGCGTGGGAGCCATTCTGTCCCAGCGCTCCCATTCTGACGATAAGGTTCATCCTTGCGCGTATTTTTCTCATCGCCTGTCGCCGTCGGAACGTAACTATGATGTGGGAAACCGCGAACTGCTCGCCATCCGCTTAGCCCTAGGCGAATGGCGACAGTGGTTGGAGGGGGCGACCGTTCCTTTTGTCGTTTGGACTGACCATAAGAACCTTGAGTACATCCGTTCTGCCAAACGACTCAATGCGCGTCAGGCTCGTTGGGCGTTGTTTTTCGCTCGTTTCGAGTTCGTTATTTCTTATCGTCCGGGCACTAAGAACACCAAGCCTGATGCTTTATCCCGTCTCTTCAGTTCTTCTGTAGCCTCTACCGACCCCGAGGGGATTCTCCCTGAGGGGCGTGTTGTCGGGTTGACTGTCTGGGGAATTGAGAGACAGGTAAAGCAAGCACTCACTCACACTCCGTCACCGCGCGCTTGTCCTAGGAACCTTCTTTTCGTTCCCGTTTCTACTCGTCTGGCCGTTCTTCAGTGGGCTCAGTCTGCCAAGTTAGCTGGCCACCCCAGCGTTCGGGGTACGCTTGCTTCTATTCGCCAGCGTTTTTGGTGGCCTACTCTGGAGCGTGACACGCGCCGTTTCGTGGCTGCTTGTTCGGACTGCGCGCAGACTAAGTCCGGTAACTCTCTTCCTGCTTCTGCTCCTGGCCTTGCTGGGTCTCAGTCTGTCCCCAGCCACCGCATCTCTCCTGGTCCTGCTCCTGCACTTGCTGTGTCTCAGTCTGTCCACAGCCACCGCCTCTCTCCTGTTCCTGGTCTTAGCCTTGCTGTGTCTCAGTCTGTCCATAGTTGTTACTCTCCTGGCCTGTTTGGTCCTGATTGCTCAAACTCTTACAGTTCTCTACCCGTGTCTCATTTTTATAATAGTAATTGCACTAGATTCCCTCTTCATCGTTTCCCGTTACGGTCCTGAGGAGAGGAGTTGGGTTCCATCTCGGGACGTGCTGGACCGTTCGCTGATCGATGATTTCCTCCGTTGACGCCAAGTTTCCTCCTCGAGCGCGCCAGGAGGCGCTCGGTGAGTGGGGGGGTACTGTCATGTATTGTCATGTCTTGTCCCTGTGCTTTCTCTTCTCTTCGTTTCCCCCTGCTGGTCTTATTAGGTTTCTTTCTCTCTCTCTATTCCTCTCTCTCTCTATCGTTCCGTTCCTGCTCCCAGCTGTTCCTCATTCTCCTAACGACCTCGTTTACTCTTTCACACCTGTCCCCTATTTTGCCCTCTGATTAAGTCTCTATTTCTCTCTCTGTTTCTGCTTCTGTCCTTGTCAGATTCTTGTTTGCCGTTTGCTGTACCCTTGTTCCGTTCTGTTGTGTTCTGCCTCGTCTTCAGATACTGCGTGTGAGCAGGTGTCTCTATCCTCTACGGCCCGCGCCTACCCGAAGGGACCTGCAGTCTGTTGCCGCAAGCCCTGCAACTCTCCCCAACTAAGAGGATTTATGTTTTCCCTGTTTGGACATTTCCTGTTAAGGATTGAGGATTATGTTTTCTCTGTTTGGACTTTAATAAACTCAGTTTCTGTTAAGTCGCTTTTGGGTCCTCACTCACCTGCATAACATCATACTCCTGCACATTGACTCTGTACTGGTATTCCATGTACAGTTTTTAGCCAAGTTATCGTTACTCATTGTGTATTTATTCCTTGTGATATTATTTGTATTCATTTTGCTCTCTTCATTGTTGGGAAGTAAGCATTTCATAGTTAGTCTATACCTGCTGTTTACAAAGCGTGTGACAAATGCAATTTTATTTTATTTTAGATATAGTTAGGTATGTGGGCACCAGAGGTGGTTTTAGGTCCCAAAAGGTTGTTGGGTGATATCCCTGTATCCACTACCCACTAAAGTGTTTTGTCCTAGCACTACAAAGCTGATTCAAATAATCAACTAATCATCAAGCTTTGATAATTTTAATCAGCTGTGTAGTGTTAGGACAAAAACCTAAACGTGCACCCCTTGGGGTCCGGAGGACCAAGTTTGTGAAACTCTGCACTAAGGTGTAGTGGTCACCACAGGGAGGGCGTGCACTCTTTTGTTCCAGCCCAGCACTAACACATCTGATTCAGCAAATCAACTGCTTATCAAGGTAGAATCAGGTGGGCTTTTGTTCCCTGATACTGACCTTGGTGTTCCGCTGGCGTGACTTGATGCTGGTCTCAACACACAAGTAGAAGGCAGCGATACACTTCCCCTCCAGTCTGGCCCCATCCAGTAGTGGCAGCAGCTGCTGTAGGTCTGCAGCCGTCCTCCCTGCATGCTGTCCGCACTGTCCAGCAAGCTCCTGGCAAACTCATCAGGGTCCAGAGATGCAATAAAGGGCTCCACCAGCTCCAACGTCCCTGACTTCACCACCTATAGTAATACATTTAACAGACACTTTAATCCAGGGAAATTTACAGTGTTGTGTGCATATGTGTTTTTGTATAGGTGGCCAGTGCAGGAATCAAACCAACCACCCTGGTGTTACAACCTCCGTGCTGTACTAACTGAGCCACACAGGACCCACCTCCTCCTCAATCTCCCGGTTATTGGCGAGCACGGCCACCGCTAAACACGCATGGAAGCGGATGAGCTCGTCCTCTTTGGAGAACGCCAGCGGAAACAACCACTCGGCTGCCTGCTTCTCGATCATCAGCCGCTGGCAGTGATGGCCGCCATACATGGCGCAGTTGGTGAGTGCCACAGCACAGTGGCGGAGGACGGTGGGGTCGGTACCGCGGCACCAGAAGAGCAGGGCATCCAGGGCGCCATTGGCGATGAGCTGGGTGGACGTCTCCTCGGTGTGTTTGAACATGTGCTCCAGGATGCCTGAGACACTGCGGGCCAGCTGGGCATCCTCTGTCTCCTTCGTCAGGTTCAGGATCACCCCCAGACCCATGTGAGCCACGTAATCTCTGAATAGGAAGAGAGAGAGGTGAAGAGGGTAAAGAAAATGATTAGTATATAACTAGGCAAGGTTGGGTAGGTTAATTTAAAAATGTAATCCGTTACATTTACCTGTCCAAAATTCTAATCGGTAACGTAACTTTTGGATTATTCAAACTCGGGAACGTAATCTGATTACATTCAGTTACTTTTAGATTACTTTCCCCTCAAGAGGCATTAGAAGAAGGCAAAAATGTATGTTACCAATTGAAGACAACTATTGCAGGATAAATCAATGTTAAAGTTGACATATCTGGCCATATGGATGTTAAATTTTACTTTATGGGTTGGTTATGTATGATTCTTCTAACCCATCACTTTCTACTACATATAATAATACAATTAACTTATATCTTTACATTAAAAACTAAAGTCTATCAGAATTCCAGTCATTCCAATAAATGTTATACCCCTTGATCTTCAGGAATGGGACTTGGAAATATGGAAGTATATATTATCCAAATTGTTTTACCTGAGCACCAAAAACTAAGGACTTATTAGCCAGCGCTACTCTATTTATGATTTTGTTGTCATGGAGGACTGATTGGGCTCATTGGTTTGAGTTGAAAAATAAATGCTGCGCTCATGGAATGGCATGCTTTGATCAATAATTAGTGATATCTGTATCGCCTAGACTACACCACTGCTGTCATCCTTACCTCCAACGGTGCAAATGACTATTCCTGCTCTTTTCCTGCGATGCATCAAACACATTTGGTGTGTCGTCATTAGTGGTCTCTGGCTTATGGTCAGACTCACTCAGGTGGAACAAATGTACATTTGCTCCTTTTTTCAATGCTGATTTGAATGTCATTGAAAAAACAAATATTTTTTCGCAATCATTCTTTCTAAATGTAAAACTGATTCTCGAAGTAATCATCTAGTTTTTCAAAAGTATCTGTAATCTGATTACAATATTTTGGCTGGTAACGCAACAATTACTGTAATTACCGTAACAATGACATGTAATCAGCTCCTCCCCAACCCAGTGGCTGACTTTATAAATGTTTTTTTAACCTTTATTTAACTAGGAAAGTCCGTTAAGAACATGAAGAACAAATTCTTATTTACAACGACAGCCTGCCGGGAAACAGTGCCTTGATCAGGTGCAGAACGACATATGTTTACCTTGTCAGCTCGGGGATTCAATCCAGCAACCTTTCAGTTACTGGCCCAATGGTCAAACCACTAGGCTGCCTCTGCCTGGTCTAACCACTAGGCTGCCTCTGCCTGGTCTAACCACTAGGCTGCCTGGCGCCCCAGAACGACTAAGACTTATCTGTATCTGGGTCCTGGAAACTGGCCCTAAAGGTTAGGACCGAGGTAATATGTTGTACAACGGAAAAAGTGCATGTAGGCCTGTAGTGAAAACACACCTGTTCTCAGAGACCAGTATCTGCTCCAGTAGTTTGGCAGACTCATAGGTGATCTCCACAGCAGGTGTCATTAGGAGTTGCAGGAGCAGCTCCAGTCCTCCATCCAGTCGTATCCTGTTGCATATCTCCTCCGCGACCTGCCGGCCCACAGTAGGCAGAACCCAGGCCTCCTCCACTAACTGGAACGTCTCTGCGATGGCCCTGCGGGTCTCGTCTAGATCCGATGTATCTTTGGCTGATTTCAGTGTCTTGATAGCGGAGCGCAGGGCCGGGAGCGAGGTATCCAAAACATCCTGGACGTCGGCACCGTGGACACCCGGTGAGACCGGTGGTGCTTTCGGTTCCGAGGATGAGGTCGAGCTGCCCGACCTCCGGTTCCCAATCCGAATGACATATTCCGGTACCGTGAGTCTTTCGGAGCTGAACATGGAGAGGTATCGATAGGGTCTCCAGAGGAAAACGGTTAGAGATAAGAGCATCAACCGCCAATCTCTGTCAGGGCCAAGAGGGCTTGTTGCAGGCCCTGATCAATAACAGATCAATTATCAGGCAAGTTTCTCTGGAGAAATAAACGTGTGCGTAATAACCTGGTTATAACTGAATGGGAAACAATGTTTGTCTTGCAAGCAAGTTGTTTAGATACATGAACAAAGCATAATAGGTGAAATTACAATCCCATCATCTGGACTGGATGCTGAGCTATAAAATCAAAGTGACAGCTTTCACTAAATTGCATCATCATCACAATGATGTCATCTTTGAAAATAAGTGAATAAAGACTCATCTCGCATCATCATGACCAAGCCGTCACACTATGCTTGCATTTAAACCCGGATGTCCTCCGTTTTCTCCTATCATTTACACAAGGCCTTGTTGGATCAAATTATGTCTACTCAGAATAACCCGACGCCAAAAAAATGATCAAGCCTTCGCTGTGTCCACTATTAGATAATGTATCACCACTGCGGATGTTTAGAGAACTCCTAGACAGGGAAAAACAATTGTCTCAAAAAGCCCATTACATATCAAATTATGTTTACCAGCTGGATGGAGAAATATAAACAGCTCTGTTGTTTTCTGTCTCTCGCTTGCATTATTGAGTTGTAAATCCAGACAAAGACGCACTGTCGCACTCTCACGGTTTTCCTTTTTCCTTTCTATTCACATGACTATATCGAAACGACTTGTTATGCTTTAATCCATAACAAATATATCTTATTTAGGCTACGTATTCTTAAAATAGACTCTCTCCTTGACATCCTTGACTCAGCATCCTCGAACGTCCTCGAAGCTAGGACCGCCCATTATCTTCAGGATATATTTACAGACGGACATGTCATGCCGAGTCCTGCTCAGTAACAAAGCGCCAGTATGGTGCTCATCTCCACTATGACCCCTTGTGGATAAAGGTAGAAGTATAATCAGTCAACAAGGTGGTACACACATCAACTGTGCTAAATAGGTTATTATGGAGCTACAATAAGATAAAACAGTGCACATCAATTGATACACTACATGTCCAAAAGTATGTGGACACCCGTTTGCTGCTATAACAGCCTCCACTCTTCTGGGAAGGCTTTTCTATAAATATTGGAACATTGCTGAGGGGACTTGCTTCCATTCAGCCACAAGAGCATTAGTCGGGCACTGATGTCAAATCAAATCAAATTTAATTGGTCACATACACATGGTTAGCAGATGTTAATGAAAGTGTAGCGAAATGGTTGTGCTCTTAGTTCCGACAATGCAGTAATATCTAACAAGTAATCAAACAGTTTCACAATAACTACCTTATACACACAAATGTGTAGGGATGAATAAGAATATATACATATAAATATATGAATGTGTGATGGCCATGCAGCATAGGCAAGATGCAGTAGATGGTATAGAGTACAGTATATACATCTGAGATGAGTAATGTAGGATATGTAAACATTATTAAAGTGGTGTTATTTAAGTGACTAGTGATACCTTTATTAAGTCCATTTATTAAAGTGGCCAGAGATTTGAGTCTGTATGTTGACAGCAGCCTCTCTATCTTAGTGATGGCTGGTTAACAGTCTGATGGCCTTGAGATAGAAGCTGTTTTTCAGTCTCTCGGTCCCAGCTTTGATGCACATGTACTGACTTCGCCTTCTGGATGATAGCGGGGTGAACAGGCAGTGGCTTGGGTGGTTGTTGTCCTTAATGATCTTTTTGGCCTTCCTGAGACATCAGGTGCTGTAGGTGTCCTGGAGGGCAGGTAGTTTGCCCCCAGTGATGTGTTGTGCAGACCTCACCCTCTGGAGAGCCTTGCGGTTGAGGGCGGTGCAGTTGCCGTACCAGGCGGTGATACAGCCAGACAGGATGCTCTCGATTGTGCATCTGTAAAAGTTTGTGGGTGTTTTAGGTGACAAGACAAATTTCTTCAGCCTCCTGAGGTTGAAGAGGCACTGTTGTGCCTTCTTCACCACGCTGTCTGTGTGGGTGGACCATTTTAGTTTGTCCGTGATGTGTATGCAGTGGAACTTAAAACTTTCCACCTTCACTACTGTCTCGTCAATGTGGACAGGGGGAGCTTCCTCTGCTGTTTCCCAAAGTCTCCGATCATCTCCTTTGTTTTGTTGATATTGAGTGAGAGGTTATTTTCCTGACACCACACTCCGAGTGCCCTCACCTCCTCCCTATAGGCCGTCTCATTGTTGTTGGTAATCAAGCCTACCACTGTAGTGTCATCTGCAAACGTGATGATTGAGTTGGAAGCGTGCATGGCCACGCAGTCATGGGGAACAGGGAGTACAGGAGAGGGCTGAGAACGCACCCTTGTGGGGCCCCAATGTTGAGGATCAGCGGGGTGGAGATGTTGTTTCCTATCTTCACCACCTAGGGGCAGCCCGTCAGAAAGTCCAGGACAAAGTTACACAGGGTGGGGTCGAGGCCCCAGGGTCTCAAGCTTAATGACGAGTTTGGAGGGTACTATGGTGATAAATGCTGAGCTGTAGTCAATGAACAGCATTCTTACATAGGTATTCCTCTTGTCCAGATGGGTTAGGGCAGTGTGTAGTGTGATGGCGATTGCATTGTCAGTGAACCTATTGAGGCGGTAAGCAAATTGGAGTGGGTATAGTGTATCAGGTAGGGTGGAGGTGATATGATCCTTGACTAGTCTCTCAAAGCACTTCATGATGACAGAAGTGAGTGCAATGGAGCGATAGTCATTTAGTTCAGTTACCTTAGCTTTCTTGGTAACAGGATCAATGATGGCCAATCAAAGCATATAAGGACAGCAGATTGGGATAGGGATTGATTGAATATGTCCGTAAACACACCAGCCAGCTGGTCTTCGCATGCTCTGAGGACGCGGCTAGGGATGCTGTCTAGGCCAGCAGCCTTGCGAGGTTAACAGGTTTAAATGTTTTACTCACGTTGGCCACGGAGAAAGAGAGCCCACAGGCTTTGGTAGCGGGCCGTGTCAGTGGCACTGTATTGTCCTCAAAGCGAGCAAATAAGTTGTTTAATTTGTCTGGGAGCAAGACGTTAATGTCCGCAACAGGGCTGGGCTGGTTTTATTTTTGTAGTCCGTTATTGACTGAAGTCCCTGCCACATACGGTCTCGAGCCGTTGAATTGCGACTCTACTTTGTCTCTGTATGGACTTCCCTTGGGCGATTAGACCTGGCCCGCAGTCTGCGTTCCATTTCATCCCAAAGGTTTTCAATGACGTTGAGGTCAGGGCTCTGTGAAGGCCAGTCAAGTTCTTCCTCACCAATCTTGACAAACAAAACATTTCTGTATGGACCTCGCTTTGTGCACAGGGGCATTGTCATGCTGAATCAGGAAAGGGCCTTCCCCAAACTGTTGCCACAAAGTTGAAAGCACAGACGTTCTATGCTGTAGCGTTAAGATTGCCCTTCACTGGAACTAAGGGGCCTAGCCCGAATCATGAAAAACAGCCCTAGACCATTATTCCTCATCCACCAAACTTTACAGTTGGCACTATGCATTCAGGCAGGTAGCGTTCTCCTGGCATCCGCCAAACCCAGATTCGTCCGTCGGACTGCCAGATGGTGAAGCCTGATTCATCACTCCAGAGAACGCATTTCCATTGCTCCAGAGTCCAATGGTGGCGAGCGCTACACTAGTCCAGCCAACAATTGGCATTGCAAATGGTGATCTTAGGCTTGTGTGCAGCTGCTCGGCCATGGAAACCCATTTCATGAAGCTCTTGATGAACAAATATCAGCAGAAACAAATAACAATATTTTGTTCAATATTGTCATTATGCCTTTTACTGTTGTTTAAAGTGGCAATCTGCAATTTCTACATCCATTTTAGGACTTTTTAATTAATGATATAGGCGAAGTATTCATACCAATTAACTTATTCCACATTTTGATGTGTTACAGGCCGAATTCAAAATGGATTAAATTTACATTTTTATATCACCCATCTACACACAATACCCCCATAAAGACAAAGTGAAAACATGTTATTAGCATTTTTAGCAAATTTATTGAAAATTAAATATAGAAACATGTAATTGAAACAGCATTCACACCACTGAGTTAATTCTTTGTAGAATTACCTTTGGCAGCGATTACAGCTGTGAGTTTTTCTGGGTAAGTCCCTAAGAGCTTTCCACACCTGGATTGTGCAACATTTGCCCATTTTTCTTTTCAAAAGCTCTGTCAAATTTTTCAAGCATATTTAAGTCAAAACTGTAACTCGGCAACTCAGGAACATTCACTGTCTTCTTGGTAAGTAACTCCAGCATAGATTTAGCATAGTGTTTTAGGTTATTGTCCTGCTGAAAGATGAATTCATCTCCCAGTGTCTGGTGGAAAGCAGATGGAACCAGGTTTTCCTCGAGGATTTTGCCTGTGCTTAGCTCCATTCCGTTTCTTTTTAGTCCTGAAAAACTCTGCAGTCCTAAACCATTACAAGCATACCCGTAACATGATCCAGCCACCACTATGCTTGAAAGTATGGAGAGTGCTACTCAGTAATGTGTTGTATTGGCTTTTCCCCAAACATAACATTTTGTATTCAGGATAAAAAGTGAATTGCTTTACCACATTTTTTGCAGTACTAATGCTTTGTTGCAAACAGGATGCATGTTTCTGAATATTTTTATACTGTACAGGCTTCTCTCTTTTCCTAATTAGGTTAGTATTGTGGAGTAACTACAATGTTGTTGATCCATCATCTGTTTTCTCCTATCACAGACATTAAACTTTGTAACTGTTTTAAAGTGAACATTAGCTTCATGGTGAAATCCCTAAGCGGTTTCCTTCCTCTCCGGCAACTGAGTTAGGAAGGATGCCTGTATCTTTGTAGTGACTGGGTGTATTGATACACAATCCAAAGTGTAATTAATCATTTCACCACACTCAAAGGGATATTCAAATGTCTGCTTTTTTATTTTTTTTTACCCATCTACCAATAGGTCCCCTTCTTTGCAAGGCATTGGAAAACCTCCCTGGTCTTTGTGGTTGAATCTGTTTGATAAGTTCTTTAAAGGGTAAAAGCTAAATTACCAACATTTTTAAAAATGTATATATATACTTTTTTTTAAAATAAACTCTTTATTTACGGATTTTTTAAAAACAAAAACAAGGTTGAAACAAGGTTTAACTAAACACACTGTAGAGGTGAATGACACTGGTAGCCACTGCATTGCATTGGTCATTGATTGGCAGCGCACGGTTCTCTATCCCCTGGGTCCTCTCAGTCACACACCCAGAGAGACCCATAGAGACCGACAGCATGAGCATCAGTTTGAGCAGACACATGCACATTTGTGGGCTGCTGGAGGTCATTTTGCAGAGCTCTGGCAGTGCTCCACCTGCTCCTCCTTGCACAGAGGTAGCAGTCCTGCTGCTGGGTTGTTGCCCTCCTAAGGCCTCCTCCATGTCTCCTGATGTACTGGCCTGTCTCCTGGTATCGCCTCCATGCTCTGGACACTACGCTGACAGACACAGCAAACCTTCTTGCCACAGCTTGCATTGATGTTCCATCCTGGATGAGCTGCACTACCTGAGCCACTTGTGTGGGTTGTAGACAGATAGAGGAAATTATGGTTGAAATGACTAATTATGTATACATTCCAATCAGAACTGACTAGTCCAAATGCTATAATGTACTGTACATGTGAATTTTCTCTCTTGCTCCATTTCCCAATTGTATATAATGTAGTCAGGAGTTTAGTAACAATGAAGGTCTGTTCCTTAGTTCATTCAGTTGTACAAATCTCCAGGTGGTGGGAACGGGCCATCTCCAGATTGTCTAGAATGTTGATTTATACCGACTGGCCTTGACTTCGTGCTGATAACCCGAAGGCTCAAGAGCTAGAGGGCCCCTCTGCTTGTGAAATAGAACGTTTGGAAAACGCTGACGTCATTTTCAGTTTATAACCTGTGGAAATGTGTGTATGCGTTTAGTACTCTCTGGAATTAAACGCTCTTACCTGACTTTTAAGACTGGTCTCGATCTACTTCATGCATAATTAATGAACTTACACCTCATTAATGAATTAGAAACGAGTGCGAATTTGGTTTTGGCAATAAAACATACAGGAATTTAGAATTCCTCTATCATAGACTCCATCTCATGCTACCACTAGAGTGAAAGCACTGCCAACATTCAAAAGTGACCAAAACATCAGCCAGGAAGCATAGGAACTGAGAAGTGGTCTGTTGTCACCACCTGCAGAACCACTCCTTTATTGGGGGTGTCTTGCTAATTGCCTATAATTTCCACCTGTTGTCTATTCCATTTGCACAACAGCATGTGAAATTTATTGTCAATCAGTGTTGCTTCCTAAGTGGACAGTTTGATTTCACAGAAGTGTGATTGACTTGGAGTTACATTGTGTTGTTTAAGTGTTCCCTTTATTTTTTTTAGCAGTGTATAATCTAGGTTGATTTGAAAATGTAGTGGTGACAATTTGGTTGAAATTTGACTGAGTTGGAGCAGAGACAGTATATTGGAGTTGGTGGAAGTATTCCAAAATTGTTTGCTGTTCTATGGTCATTTATAAGTTACCTCTCTGTGCTGTCCTTGTGTGTCAGAGTCATGCATGGACCGCTGTGAGAATGGCTTCGACTCCAAAAATAATTGCCAGTGTGACACCATGTGTCGGTACTACAAGAGACCGCGACCGGGAGACCGCATGTCGTATGAAAAGTAAGAAGAGAGTGTGTGTGTGTGTGTGCGTCCGTGTGTTTGTATATTGATTGTTACAAAAGTTATAGATTTCACTTTTAACAACCTCTAAAGGTCATATTGAATAATGCACCACTGATTAACATGGTAATGAGTTGCATATGTTCAATATTCACATAATATGCAGGTAGCCTAGTAGTTAGAGCATTGGGTCAATAACTGAAAGGTTGCTGGATCGAATCCCCGAGCTGACAAGGTAAAAATATGTTATTCTGCCCCTGAGCAAGGCAGTTAACCCACTGTTCCCCGGTAGGCCGTCATTGTAAATAATAATTTGCATAGTTAAAAAAATAATAATATTGGGCTTGTAATTCATTGGGTATTTCATCTAATGTGACCTCTGTTTCCTTCAGCACGTGGGGACACCTTTGAATTTGCAGAGGATGATGGTCTATTTGCCCCTACAACGCCCACCTCGTCCACCAAACCTGAAGATGAGGAATCCAGCTACTCATGGGGCCAACGTCGGCAACCCACACGCTTCAGAACTCCCAATTCCACCCCTACTCCTACCACAATTGCCTTAAAGACAAACCCAGTCACAGAGCCAGCTACACGCGCAGCTACAGGCCCACAGGGAGGCCAGATCCCACTCTCGGATGCAGCTAAAACCACCAAGGCACCATCAGCCTCACATGCACCCTCAATCCAACAGAACATATCAGTATCCCAGAGTGCCACGGTAAGAGTAACACAGCCAGGTACAACAGAAGCTCCAGGCACAACAGCAGAAGTGGAGACAACCATAGAGGAAGTGGTGACGACCACCAAGACTCCAGTAGTAGATCCAGCCATGCAGTGGCAGGCCCTGGGACTCCGTCATGCAGTTCAAGAACGTCTCTGTCTACACCTTCGGAGGTAAGAGTCTTCAAGGGTCTTACCCCGTCACCTTTATAGGTGTGAAGCATTGGGTGGGAGAAAAACACACCAGGAGAGGTTCTGTTTATCTGTATCTCTATATATGTGTTTGTTTACTGTCCTCTCTTAGGGGAGTGGTTATTTTTTGCTGGATGAGAAGTTGGTGATGCCCGGCTACCCCAAACTGATCCAGGACATCTGAGGTATCAGAGGACCTATACGTATCAACTGCCAGGGCAAGACATACATGTTTAAGGTGGGATGAATACGCTCGTTAGAGAGGGTAGACTAAAGCCTAAATGTTGGAAGGATGGTAGAAGGTTGGTAGAGGAAAATTATATCTCTAGCTGTTTGTATTTACTGTACATTTTATAAATGCAATACATTTGTTATAAATTGCCAACGTCACTGATATAAATTGCATTTATTAATTCCAAATATATTTTTGGAGAATTGCATATCCTTCAACAGAGTAACAAGTACTGTAACAAGTACCCGCTGATCCTCAACACGGGGGCCCCACAAGGGTGCGTTCTGAGCCCTCTCCTGTACTCCCTGTTCACCCACGACTGCGTGGCCACGCACGCCTCCAACTCAATCATCAAGTTTGCGGACGACACAACAGTGGTAGGCTTGATTACCAACAACGACGAGACGGCCTACAGGGAGGAGGTAAGGGCCCTTGGAGTGTGGTGTCAGGAAAATAACCTCACACTCAACGTCAACAAAACTAAGGAGATGATTGTGGACTTCAGGAAACAGCAGAGGGAACACCCCCCTATCCACATCGATGGAACAGTAGTGGAGAGGGTAGCTAGTTTTAAGTTCCTCGGCATACACATCACAGACAAACTGAATTGGTCCACTCACACTGACAGCGTCGTGAAGAAGGCGCAGCAGCGCCTATTCAACCTCAGGAGGCTGAAAAATTCGGCTTGTCACCAAAAGCACTCACAAACTTCTACAGATGCACAATCGAGAGCATCCTGGCGGGCTGTATCACCGCCTGGTACGGCAACTGCTCCGCCCTCAACCGTAAGGCTCTCCAGAGGGTAGTGAGGACTGCACAACGCATCACCGGGGGCAAACTACCTGCCCTCCAGGACACCTACACCACCCGTTGTTACAGGAAGGCCATAAAGATCATCAAGGACATCAACCACCCGAACCACTGCCTGTTCACCCCGCTATCATCCAGAAGGCGAGGTCAGTACAGGTGCATCAAAGCTGGGACCGAGAGACTCAAAAACAGCTTCTATCTCAAGGCCATCAGACTGTTAAATAGCCACCACTAACATTGAGTGGCTGCTGCCAACACACTGTCATTGACACTGACCCAACTCCAGCCATTTTAATAATGGGAATTGATGGAAATGATGTAAATATATCACTAGCCACTTTAAACAATGCTACCTTATATAATGTTACTTACCCTACATTATTCATCTCATATGCATATGTATATACTGTACTCTACAACATCGACTGCATCCTTATGTAACACATGTATCACTAGCCACTTTAACTATGCCACTTTGTTTACTTTGTCTACACACTCATCTCATATGTATATACTGTACTCGATACCATCTACTGTATGCTGCTCTGTACCATCACTCATTCATATATCCTTATGTACATGTTCCTTATCCCCTTACACTGTGTATAAGACAGTAGTTTTGGAATTGTTAGTTAGATTACTTGTTGGTTATCACTGCATTGTCGGAACTAGAAGCACAAGCATTTCGCTACACTCGCATTAACATCTGCTAACCATGTGTATGTGACAAATAAAATTTGATTTGATTTGATTTTTGATTTGATTTGATGATGGTGAGATGGAGGAGGACTATTCCAGGAATATCAATGTGGGCTTTGAGAAGATACCAGACGACGTAGACGCAGCCTTCGCCATAGCAGCCCCTGGACACCACGCCAAAGAGAAGGTCGACTTCTTCAAAGGTCACACCAAATCTTAAACGAAGAACATAAATTGCAACAAAATACAATCCACTAGGCAGTTGATAATTGATAAGTGATTGAAATAGTTTGATCATTTAAAAGTATGTATTTACACTTGAGAATACCTCTCAATGATAGTCCTCTTAAATGTATTCAAATGGTGGAAGATATAGCCACGATTAAGTGATTAAATCACTGTTTCCAGTGTATTTCTTTTCACATAATCTGTTTTGTTCAGACCAGTTGTTTGTCTGTTCCCAGGTGACCAGTACTACCAGTATGAGTTCAAGCACCAGCCATCACGTGAGGAGTGTATCAAGATGTCAGCTGGGTCTCCCAGTATTACTATATTTATATAATGTAGTATTCACTGTAGTGTTTTTGCGATCTTTACTGTAGTATTCACTGTAGTATACTGTAGTATTTACAGTTAACTATAGAATACTGTACTGAAAGAAAACTGTGGTATATAGTATAGTAATTCATGTAGTGTTTTTGCAGATTGTAATATACTGTAGTATTTACTGTAGTGTTTTTGCAGACTGTAGTATTTACTGTGATGTTTTTGCAGACTGTAGTATTTACTGTGATGTTTTTGCAGACTGTAGTATTTACTGTGATGTTTTTGCAGACTTTAGTATTTACTGTGATGTTTTTGCAGACTGTAGTATTTACTGTAGTGTTTTTGCAGAATGTAGTATTTACTGTGATGTTTTTGCAGACTGTAGTATTTACTGTAGTGTTTTTGCAGACTGTAGTATTTACTGTAGTGTTTTTGCAGACTGTAGTATTTACTGTGATGTTTTTGCAGACTGTAGTATTTACTGTGATGTTTTTGCAGACTGTAGTATTTACTGTGATGTTTTTGCAGACTGTAGTATTTACTGTAGTGTTTTTGCAGACTGTAGTATTTACTGTGATGTTTTTGCAGACTGTAGTATTTACTGTAGTGTTTTTGCAGACTTTAGTATTTACTGTGATGTTTTTTCAGACTGTAGTATTTACTGTAGAGTTTTTGCAGACTGTAGTATTTACTGTGATGTTTTTGCAGACTGTAGTATTTACTGTGATGTTTTTGCAGACTGTAGTTGAAAGATTATTGGAATCTGTGTGGGTTGCTGGACAGGTAGGATGACTGACAGTGAAGGTGAACAGGTGGTCACGTGTCAGGTGACAGAGGAATGTATGAGACTGAGGCAGGAATTCCTTTAACCATAAAGTGGTATATTTACTGGTAGTCTGTGCTGCATCACAAAGGAAACAAATAACATGTATACAATCAAATTCATAATCAAAGATCAAATCATAGCAGTCATTATTAACAATTCACATTACACAATATGTTTGAAGCGTGCGCTCCAAGCCGCGCTCCGCGGTGATAACTATAAACAATAACTGAATGGCCCACTCTCCCGATCACCACAGATCATTCAGATGAAAGGTAAGAGTCGGTGGACTTACGTGGATTCATGGACGCACAGAACTTCTGGATCAGATGGATTTAGGGAAGAGAAAGCAGCGAGATCAGGCGATGGCAATTTCCTCCTTTTATAGAGTTGAGATCTGTAGGACATTTCCACCTGACCTAATTAAAGCGCCCCTGGCCCAGCTGAGTAAATGGCAATTAATTAAAGGAGTATTCCACCAACTCCATGGGCCTTTTCTACAGTAGTATTTACTGTAGAGTTTTTGCACTGTAGTATTTACTGTAGTGTTTTTGCAGACTGTAGTATTTACTGTGATGTTTTTGCAGACTGTAGTATTTACTGTGATGTTTTTGCAGACTGTAGTATTTACTGTAGTGTTTTTGCAAACTGTAGTATTTACTGTAGTGTTTTTGCAGACTGTAGTATTTACTGTGATGTTTTTGCAGACTGTAGTATTTACTGTAGTGTTTTTGCAGACTGTAGTATTTACTGTAGTGTTTTTGCGGACAGAGTAGTATTTTTGTGTGTGTAGTGTTTACTATAGTGTTTTTGTTTTATTATCTTTGACATAGAAGTGTAGGCTTTCACAGTGTGTAATATCGTATTCTAAAGTATACTACAGTTTACTAAAGAATTCTATAGTAAAATGTAGCAATCTCTCCTCTCTATTATCTGACCCAGTTCACAAGACGAGCCTTTAAAGGTTGGATTGACAGTGTGAAACAGAAACCCTACTACCACCTAGCGAATGACAGGCTAGAAAGACATCAACAAACACAACGTTGGACTACCAGATCGTCATTTCCTGACTGCAGCGCTTTCAGTGGAGTATGATATGAGCTGTTTTCGGCTGCGTAGAAGACCATGTTATGTGGGAGACAAGCTTAACAGTGATCAAGAGGACAGAGGCTTAGCAAAACCTACAGATAGTAAATAGATTATGCCAGGTAGCAGGGGGATATCTGTTACAATGAGACACTGTTCTGCATTCTTTTACATGACAACTCAATTCCATTTGAATTTGACAGTGAACACGGTCCAAACTTGTTGATTCACTGCTGATTTTTTAAAAAATCATTCAGACATTAGATTAAAGAAGATCAAGTAATCAATCATCCATTCTTACCCTGTCTTTTAACCCCTCCTTATATCCTGTACAAGCAGAGGGGGTGTGGTCATCCCTCTCAACCATACAATGTTTCAATTCCTCATCAATTCATGTGGATTTAACAGGTTTGTTAAATCCATGCTTATTAGTAACTTGGATAAGCAATTTCATAAATGTGTCAAGTGCAACGTCTCATTGTACACCACAGACCAACAAATATTCTTTACATCAACAACATAGGAATCATTACAAAACTTATAGTATGACCTCTATTACACTTTCCTAGATATGGCTACTATACTGTGATCACTACATCCGATGGTTCTGGATACTGCTTTTAAACACCTTTCTGCAGCGTTAGTAAAGATGTGATCAATACATGTTGATGAGTTAATTCCTGTGCTGTTTGTAACTACCCTGGTAGGTTGACTGATAACCTGAACCAGGTTGCAGGCACTGGTTTTAGTTTAAAGCTTTCTCTTGAGTGGGCAGCTTGATGAAAGCCAGTCAATATTTAAATCACCCAGAAAATATACCTTTCTGTTGATATCACATACACTATCAAGAATTTCACACATTATCCAGATACTGACTGTTAGCACTTGGTGGTCTACAACAGCTTCCCACAATAATGGGCTTTAGGTGAGGCAGATGAACCTGAAGCCATATTACTTCAACAGTATTTAACATGAGATCCTCTCTAATCTTTACAGGAATGTGGTTCTGAATATAAACAGCAACACCTCCACCACTGGCATTTCTGTCTTTTCTGTATATGTTATAACCTTGTATTGCTACCACTGTATCATCAAATGTATTGTCTAAGTGAGTTTCAGAGTTTCAAAATATGAATGTCATCTGTTACTAGCAAGTTATTCATTTAATGAACCTTGTTTCTTAAGCTACATATGTTGACATGGGCTATTTGGAGCAGTTTTCTGGGATGCTTGCTTGTTTTCATTGCTTTACTGGGAAGCTTAGCAAAATTTGATATTCTCATGTTATTTATGTTAGTGCAGGGTGAGCTGCACACAGTGGACTTCTTACTACGGCACACCACCTCAGTGCTAACAGCATACATCTGGTTCATAAGCACACAATTGCTGCATAGAATAGCTGTAGGATCAGCAGAGGCATTCAGGGCACATAGAGGGACATAAATTAAGTTACTTACATTGTGTCTTCCAATGCCCCTGGTATAATGTACATTTGCTAAAGCATTATGATGACTCAGTGACACAATGGTAGGGATTAACTGAGCTGGGCTTGAGACGCAGCCTTATAATTCTGTGAAAGGATCCAGGAACCCAAATCATTTGGGTGGATCCCATCCTCCTTTTGTTTCCAAAAGGTATCGAAATTGTCAACAAAAGTTACACCCATTGGCTTGCAATAATCACGTAACCAGTTGTGAAGAGAAAGAATCCTGCTAAAGCGTTCAATGCCACGATTCAGAGAGGGCACATTGACTCTCTGTCTAGCAGAGAGTCAATCAGTGCTTTAAAATCCAGTTTCAACTGATCAGAGCTGCCCTTCATAATGTCATTAACACCCCCATTACCTATGATAGTCGATTTCCATGTCCTGATGTAGTACATTAGGGAGCAGCTTAGTAATGTCATTTACTCGAGCTCTGGAATAGGACATTGTTTTTGCACCAGGAACAGTTCTTACCATGGAGCTGCCCAAATCATGGCTGATGAGAAGGACGAGGAAATACGCCCACTCCCACGCTTCACAGGCATGCACGCCTCTGACAGATGAAGAGGTCCCGCTTAATCCAGAGCAGGGATGGAAGGTTGCCGAAAGTCGACTTCGAAATCGTAGACGCAGTTACCCCCAGCGACGAAGGTGCAGGAAGAATCAGGCTCTAGGGCGGCGAAACTATTTGTTGTTTGTATCTGCTCCGGGCCTCTCGTAGGGAGTGTAGATTGCATTGCGGGAGGCCGCTGTCTTCGGCTTCCACAGCTCATGACATGCGACCATCGTTGATTGCCATGCTCCTCTTGCTGTGCTCCTTCGACTCCGGCCAGTCGGATAACGACAAATGACCACACAGAGATGCATCCAACATGGATGAACGCAGTGCAGCACCGGCGTATAAATGGTAAACATTCCACTCTTCATTTTCCCCAGTTTCTTACGTAGGCAGGCGACCTGCGTGTACAAGGAAGCCACCTCAAGCCTATAATCCTCGACAAGCAAACAATTGTGGCATTGGAAGTCTGAGTGATCCAGTTTGTCCTGAAACCAAGGGTAGTAGATACAGCTCCTACAGCGATGGAACCATTTATTTATTTCTCCAGACAAAGAGGCTCCATTGCAAAACTCATCTGGGACAAACTTTGTTAGCTTAATGGCTAACGTTAGCAGCTTAGCCTAGTGATGACAGACAAGCCAAAGGGCACAGATCGGAGCATTTCTTTGTTTTAATTTGTATAGTTGTTTCACACATGGCAGTTACAGTGTCGATTACTATTTGGTAAGGCGATTTCAACATTATCCTATTGTTGTATGATATACATACATACAGTACATATTGTACAGAACCATCATGTACATATTGTAATTCATAAAATGGTATACTCAATATTGTAAAGTTAGTTAATGTCAGACTCAACTGTTAACTTCAGTACATTAAGCTAGTTTCCAAATTCCTCATTCATTCGTAGTCAAACTACATACTCGATTGTGAGAGGAGATAGAGCAGCATAGTCATTCTCATCTGAAGTTAGGAATGCATTATCATCACATTCTCATATAGGTTAGCTCCATCGTCCACACTGGCCACCACTCCGTCATAGGCGATGACTTCACTCAGACTAACAGCGTTGGTTACAACTCCAGCTGGCCCGACTGTTAGATATCCACTGTCAGTCTCAGTCTGCATCCCAGGGTCACCATTCTCTCCCCTCACCGCTGACCTTTCACCCATGACTTCTAACCCAGCGACCTCTGGCACACTTTTCAAAATGGAGGACAGGGGCCTAGTAGGCATAATGGTGGCATTGGCACCCTCTAGTGGGGTGTGAGTGTTAGTGCCATCGTCAGTGTTTCCCATGACAGCAGGTGAGCTGTGGTGGGCGTGCTGTTTCCTCCTACTGGGTTTCCTCATAGGTACACCTTCCCCTACAGGACCCTCCACCCCCAAGGGTGGGTGACCTCCCTGCTCCCACACACTGGCCCTGGCCCCTAGCTTCCTCCTGGGTGGCTTCGTGATCCCCTCCGCCCCCGGGATCTTACCCTTGGACCTAGTTCCCCCCTCCTGGTCTTTATGTCTCTGGAGGCTGCCTAGCCTGCGTAGCATGGCCTGTACCGGGCCCTCCGAGCTGGGGAGCTCTAGTTTAGACAGGGGCCTCCCCACCCCCGCCTTACCCACTGTCACGTACACTGTGGTCACCTTGTCCATCCCTTTATCGATCTCTGCCTGCTGGCCATTGGATGTGGACCCTGGTGCTTGCCCACCCTTTCTGTTAACAGCAGCGTTGGATATGGTGCGTCTTCTTCCTACCAATGCTCCAGGCACCTGCAGGGTAGACATGGCTTGGGACGGGGTGGCCGTGTACCTGTCCACATCGGGGTCCCCTGCTTCACCACTGGATCCTGGTTCTTCCAATGGTCCAGTCCCACCTCCACATCCATCCACACCCCCCTCACCTGTCTCCATCTCTTCCCCCTCTGAGGCCTTCCCTCCATGGGCCTGGAGGGCTGACAGCATCAGGACCCCCCAGGGGGACTTAGGTTTGGTGCGGGGGGCCCCGGGAGTCAGGTCCTGGGCAGAGCCTCGGCGCTCCTTGGGGCTGAACCTGGGATGAGGTGAGATTGAACTTTATTTAAGAAGAAATTAATTTGACAAACTCTCAACATTAAAGACAATCACAAGACAATTGCGATAACTGTAACTTTGCAGAGACAAGTTAAAAAGGGAATTGAAGTGCCGCGTAGTGTCGCGTGGTGTGTGTAGCGTCCAATGTCCTCATCATGATGACTGCGACCGGTGTTACCTGGTGCCTTCGGCGAAGGAGACGGAGGGGCGTTTGGACTTGGCGTTGCTGGAGGTGCGGGGGATGCCAAAGGGGAGGGACATGTCTTCTGCACTAACGCTGAAGGCAGAGGGGTCGGGGAACATGTTACACTTAGAACTCATCTCATGCTGGAACTCCTGGAACTCACCGCCCGCCACTGCAGGGATGTCTGAGGGAGGTAGTTGGGTAAAGGGAGGGACAAGGAGAGAGAGAAAATAGGGAGTCAACAAAGCACAAAGGGTTGAACACAGACACACACACACACACGGATTACCTTCTCTGGGGGGGACACAGTAGAGAGCCTCTCCGGTCTCCTCATCACTGTCGAAGGAGGATCCGTCTGTCACCCAGCCTGAGGAGGGAGGCTCTATGAAACTGTGGTTGAATGTCAGCTCAGGGTCGTGGTGGGACACTGGAGAGAGAAGTGCTTATTATAATTATTGTCATAATATTGTAATAAGTATAGTAATAAGTATAGCATGCACACCTCTCATGTTTCCAAGTGCATGGAGAAAACCTTGAGAGCATCCAACAAGTACTGGAGTTTCTTCCTTA
Organism: Oncorhynchus gorbuscha; assembly: GCF_021184085.1. Taxonomy (NCBI): domain Eukaryota; kingdom Metazoa; phylum Chordata; class Actinopteri; order Salmoniformes; family Salmonidae; genus Oncorhynchus; species Oncorhynchus gorbuscha. The sequence continues at coordinate 48,044,381 of NC_060191.1, read as the reverse complement.
CATACAGTACCAGTCAAAAGGTTGGACACACCTACTCATTTAAGGGTTTTTCTTTATTTTTTAAAACTATTTTCTAAATTGTAGAATAATAGTGAAGACATTCAACTACGAAATAACACATATGGAATCATGTAGTAACCAAAAACAGTGTTAAACAACTATATTTTAGATTCTTCAAAGTAGTGTGAGAGTTCAGTGACCAGCCGGAGGAAGACGACACGACAGCACCCTCCACGGGGGATAGGTACTCAGTGTAAAGCCAATTAGTACACACCTGGGCCCACTAATTGCTTTGTGTCTTCCTCTATATAGGTGTGCCAGGAGAGGGTTTGGGAGGAGAAACCTGTGGGGACGTCAGATTTTCCTACCTCAGAGAAAGCTTTGTTTACTGGGGCACCTTGTCTCTCTGTTAACCAAGGCAGGCTTTAAGTAGAGAGAAGCGTTCCTCCGGTAACTATGCTGTGTAGAAGAGAAAGCTTTGTTTACTGGGGCACCTTGTCTCTCTGTTAACCAAGGCAGGTTTTAGGTAGAGAGAAGCGTTCCTCCGGTAACTATGCTGTGTAGAAGAGAAGGCTTTGTTTACTGGGGCACCTTGTCTCTCTGTTAACCAAGGCAGGTTTTAGGTAGAGAGAAGCGTTCCTCCGGTAACTATGCTGTGTAGAAGAGAAGGCTTTGTTTACTGGGGCACCTTGTCTCTCTGTTAACCAAGGCAGGCTTTAGGTAGAGAGAAGCGTTCCTCCGGTAACTATGCTGTGTAGAAGAGAAGGCTTTGTTTACTGGGGCACCTTGTCTCTCTGTTAACCAAGGCAGGCTTTAGGTAGAGAGAAGCGTTCCTCCGGTAACTATGCTGTGTAGACGATAGTCTAAAGACAGGTGTAGCCGTTTGTTGTTTTGCTTTCCCTTTTGGCCATGGCCTTATGGTCAATTGTTTAGTTTCTGTTTATTTGTTTTGTTACGCTGGTGACAGCGTTGGACGTTACCCTGAAACACTGAAATGATTTTGTTGGGCGAAAGAACCTGTTTAGTAAACAATCACAAGAAAATGAATCACAACCACTGCCTCTGGTCTGTTCATGTTTTACCTCCCGCCTGTGTTAGGGTGTTTTGGACAAGCTGATCTGTTCACAGTAGCCACCCTTTGCCTTGATGACAGCTTTGCACACTCTTGGCATTCTCTCAACCAGCTTCACCTGGAATGCTTTTCCAACAGTCTCGAAGGCTTTCCCACATATGCTGAGCACTTGTTGGCTGCTTTTCCTTCAATGTGCGGTCCAACTCATCCCAAACCATTGGGTTGAGGTCAGGTGATTGTGGAGGCCAGGTCATCTGATGCATCCTTCTTGGTCAAATAGCCCTTACACAGCCTGGAGGTGTGTTGGGTCATTGTCCTGTTGAAAAACAAATGATAGCACCACTATCAAGCACAAAACAGATGGGATGGCGTATCGCTGCAGAATGCTGTTGTAGCCATGCTGGTTAAGTGTGCCTTGAATTCTAAATAAATCACTGACAGTGTCATCAGCAAAGGACTGGTGGGAACCACACATGGGGAGATCATCTGTTCACCTACTCTGCATCTCACAAAGACACAGCGGTTGGAACCAAAAATCTCAAATTTGGACTCATCAGCCCAAAGGACAGATTTCCACTGGTCTAATGTCCATTGCTGTTGTTTCTTGGCCCAAGCAAGTCTCTTCTTATTGGTGTCCTTTAGTTTCTTTGCAGCAATTCAATCATGAAGGCCTGATTCACACAGTCTCCTCTGAACAGCTGATGTTGAGATGTGTCTGTTACTTGAACTCTGTGAACTCTGTGAAGCATTTATTTGTACTGGCTGGTAACTCTAATAAACTTATCCTCTGCAGCAGAGGTAACTCTGTGTCTTCCTTTTCTGTGGCGGTCCTCATGAGAGCCAGTTTCATCATAGCACTTGGTTTTTGTGACCGCTCTTGAATACATTTTCTGGATTCACTGACCTTTATGTCTTAAGGTAATGACTGAATGTAATTTCTCTTTGCTTATTTGAGCTGTTCTTGCCATAATATGGACTTGATCTTTTACCAAATAGGGGATATCTTCTGTATACCACCCCTACCTTTTCACAACACAACTGATTGCCTCAAATGCATTAAGAAGAAAATAAAATGAACTTTTAACAAGACACACCTGTTAATTGAAATGCATTCCAGGTGATTACCTCATGAAGCTGGTTGAGAGAATGCCAAGAGTGTGCAAAGCTGTCAAAGGCAAAGGGTGGCTACTTTTAAGAATTTCAAATGTAAAATGTATAACACTTTATTGGTTTAGTACATGATTCCATATAAAGAAAAGTGTTCTACATTTTACATTTGAAATTCTTAAAAGTAGCCACCCTTTGCCTTGATGACAGCTTAGTTTTGATGTCTTTGTCTACAATGTAGAAAATAGTACAAATGAAGAAACACCCTTGAATGAGTAGATGTGTCCAAACTTTGAATGGTACCATACATACAGACATATATGATATCTAGTGTGATATTGGACTGACCTGTGACTCTGGGTAGCCCAGAGGACCAGACAGAGATACAGGGTACAGCAGAGCTCACGTTGGCCAGGACGTTATACACATGATACTTCATACGGACAGAGGTACCACCGTCACCCACTGCTACCCTGTAGGACCAGAGCAAGGTCAGAGGAACACACACACACACACACATGCCTTTGCCATCAGAATCATACACACACACACACACACACACCTGTCTTTGCCGTCAGTAGGTCCTCCACAGCAGCAGCAGCAGCAGACCAGACCCAGCAGCACCAAGATCAGAGGGACCAGGAGACCAGCGATCAGAGCCCTGTGACCACCTAACACCACACACACACCCCCACACATAAACAAATGTGATTCAACCTCACATATTCCTTCTTGAGGGGAAAACATATTTGAATCCATAGACCCATCTACTTTTACTTATCAGTAACTACACATTAATAACCAACTGGAGCTGTATCCAATAGGAGGAGTGCATACTGTATGGACACGCCCCCGTTTCTGGGTGACAGGCGGTGCCCTCTCCACAGTCACAGACAGAGGAACAGTTAAAGCCATACAGCTGGTCTGGACAGGTGATATTACAACTGGGGACACAACAGAAAGAAAGCTGTTAGTGACAGCCAGATACACAATCACCTAACGTGACATTGAGATACACAAACAGCAAGATGTCTAAATCAGACAGTATTGGATTGGAGAAACATATTTATTTGAACATTGTTCACGTCAGTGATTACTTCAAGGAAGGGAGAAAGGAAAGATGCATTTTAAGAGAATTCGAACAGAACCTGTCTGCTTTCTCCATACTCTCACCTCTGTCCCTGGAACCCGGGCTCACAGACACAACTTCCTGTCACGTGATCACAGTGGCCATGGAAACAGGGGCTGCACAGGAAGCGGCAGGCATCCCCGAATGTTCTGTTAAAGCATGGCTTGCCACATCTGCAGACAAACAGAGTGGCCCAGGTAACAGACGGACAACAAAACTGTCAGCAATTGAAGAAAACGCTGAACCTCTTCGGTATCATTGACACTCTCATGTCTGGGAATTACTGTAAAAGGTCTCAGATACATTTCACTGGTAGTTAGTCATCAAACACACACACACCTGGGTCCGGTCCATCCTGGATCACATCGTGAACACGCCCCCGTCCTGGGGTTGCATGGTTCACCGTTCCTGCAGCGTGGGCAGGCCTCATGGCAGTCGTTTCCATGGTAACCCCGCTTGCACGGCCGGTCACAGCGTGTGCCGTTCCACCCAGGCTCACAGGCCGTACAGACACCGTCAACCACAGAGCACGACTGGCCTCGTTTACAGTGGCCACAGCTACACAGGAGAGAAGGAGAGAGAGACATCCATGGAACAGTCCAACTGAATACATACTGTAGCCATTTCAGGATAGACACAGGTACAAACCTACATAAAGTGCTCAGAAGACTCCCGAACCATCATTCATCCATATTGATCAACAGCACAATGACAAGGCAGTACCATCCCAATCATGTAATCCAAAGCACCACTGCAATATCCATATACACTGGCTTACCTCAGTGTACACCCGCTGCCATACTCCCCAGGTCCACACGGCTCATTACAGACGGCTCCCTTGTACCCAGGCTGACATAAACACTCCCCGCTGACGGCACGACACTCACTGTGCTTCAGGTCACAGTTACAGCGGCGATCACACGACGGACCCCACCACTCCTTCTGGCACTCGCACGCCCCCGTCTTCTGTTGGCATGACGATTTGTAGCAGCTACAGCGAAGGCTGCACTTCTGACCCCAGTACCCTGAGGCACAATGACACCTGCCAACCAACGTTTTTTAAGAAAACATATATTTCTATTGTGTTTTGGCAATTGTGTTGAAAAATATGGTGTGTGACACCGCCCTTTTAATTTGTAAATTGCAGGCTAAATTGCATCAAGAAGTTCATCTCTAAGCTAACTAATGCCTCCCACTGTAAATAAACTCATTCTCTCTCACCTGCCGGTCAGTGGGTCGCAGGTGGAGGTGCCTGGGTAGCACTGGCACTGCTTGGTACAGGTGGGCGTCCACCAGCCCTCATCGCAGGTGCAGTTGCCGTGCACAGGGTGACAGTGCCCATGGCGGCCACATCTGCAGGCATTCTGGCAGAGTGGCCCCCAGCGGTTGGGGAGGCATGTGCACTCGCCCGTGATCGGGTCACAGCGCCCGTGAGGGTGGCATTTGCACATCTCACGGCAGTCCGGTGCCCAGAACTCTGCAGGGCAGCCTGTAGAGGGAGACAGGTTGTAATACTTCAGTAGTACTCTGGAGGGCAGCCTGTAGAGGGAGACAGGTTGTAATACTTCAGTAGTACTCTGGAGGGTAGCCCGAAGAGGGAGACAGGTTGTAATACTTCAGTAGTACTCTGGAGGGCAGCCCGAAGAGGGAGACAGGTTGTAATACTTCGGTAGTACTCTGGAGGGCAGCCTGTAGAGGGAGACAGGTTGTAATACTTCAGTAGTACTCTGGAGGGCAGCCTGTAGAGGGAGACAGGTTGTAATACTTCAGTAGTACTCTGGAGGGCAGCCTGTAGAGGGAGACAGGTTGTAATATTTCAGTAGTACTCTGGAGGGCAGCCCGAAGAGGGAGACAGGTTGTAATACTTCAGTAGTACTCTGGAGGGCAGCCCGTAGAGGGAGACAGGTTGTAATACTTCAGTAGTACTCTGGAGGGCAGCCCATAGAGGGAGACAGGTTGTAATACTTCAGTAGTACTCTGGAGGGCAGCCCGAAGAGGGAGACAGGTTGTAATACTTCGGTAGTACTCTGGAGGGCAGCCTGTAGAGGGAGACAGGTTGTAATACTTCAGTAGTACTCTGGAGGGCAGCCTGTAGAGGGAGACAGGTTGTAATACTTCAGTAGTACTCTGGAGGGCAGCCTGTAGAGGGAGACAGGTTGTAATATTTCAGTAGTACTCTGGAGGGCAGCCCGAAGAGGGAGACAGGTTGTAATACTTCAGTAGTACTCTGGAGGGCAGCCCGAAGAGGGAGACAGGTTGTAATACTTCAGTAGTACTCTGGAGGGCAGCCCGAAGAGGGAGACAGGTTGTAATATTTCAGTAGTACTCTGGAGGGCAGCCTGTAGAGGGAGACAGGTTGTAATACTTCAGTAGTACTCTGGAGGGCAGCCTGTAGAGGGAGACAGGTTGTAATACTTCAGTAGTACTCTGGAGGGCAGCCTGTAGAGGGAGACAGGTTGTAATACTTCAGTAGTACTCTGGAGGGCAGCCTGTAGAGGGAGACAGGTTGTAATATTTCAGTAGTACTCTGGAGGGCAGCCCGAAGAGGGAGACAGGTTGTAATACTTCAGTAGTACTCTGGAGGGCAGCCCGTAGAGGGAGACAGGTTGTAATACTTCAGTAGTACTCTGGAGGGCAGCCCATAGAGGGAGACAGGTTGTAATACTTCAGTAGTACTCTGGAGGGCAGCCCGAAGAGGGAGACAGGTTGTAATACTTCGGTAGTACTCTGGAGGGCAGCCTGTAGAGGGAGACAGGTTGTAATACTTCAGTAGTACTCTGGAGGGCAGCCTGTAGAGGGAGACAGGTTGTAATACTTCAGTAGTACTCTGGAGGGCAGCCTGTAGAGGGAGACAGGTTGTAATATTTCAGTAGTACTCTGGAGGGCAGCCCGAAGAGGGAGACAGGTTGTAATACTTCAGTAGTACTCTGGAGGGCAGCCCGAAGAGGGAGACAGGTTGTAATACTTCAGTAGTACTCTGGAGGGCAGCCCGAAGAGGGAGACAGGTTGTAATATTTCAGTAGTACTCTGGAGGGCAGCCTGTAGAGGGAGACAGGTTGTAATACTTCAGTAGTACTCTGGAGGGCAGCCCGAAGAGGGAGACAGGTTGTAATACTTCAGTAGTACTCTGGAGGGCAGCCTGTAGAGGGAGACAGGTTGTAATATTTCAGTAGTACTCTGGAGGGCAGCCCGAAGAGGGAGACAGGTTGTAATACTTCAGTAGTACTCTGGAGGGCAGCCTGTAGAGGGAGACAGGTTGTAATACTTCAGTAGTACTCTGGAGGGCAGCCTGTAGAGGGAGACAGGTTGTAATACTTCAGTAGTACTCTGGAGGGCAGCCCGAAGAGGGAGACAGGTTGTAATACTTCAGTAGTACTCTGGAGGGCAGCCTGTAGGGGGAGACAGGTTGTAATACTTCAGTAGTACTCTGGAGGGCAGCCTGTAGAGGGAGACAGGTTGTAATACTTCAGTAGTACTCTGGAGGGCAGCCCGAAGAGGGAGACAGGCTGTAATATTTCAGTAGTTTGCACTTAATTACAATGTTCTTGCCCTTTTATTCCTGCAATGTAAAGTGCTACCAAAGTTACGATATTAACTCTTGTTGTGTTAAAAATATATATTTTTAGTGACAGCCTATGTAACTTAAATGTCAGAGTTGGTTTAACTTACGTGTCTTGCAGTGGGCTCCATAGTAGCCAGGGCGACAGCGACAGACGCCCGGGTATACACACACCTCATCCTGCTGGCAGGCTTGCTCACCATCACACACAGCTGGAGTCATAAACAACAGACACAGTGCTGAATTATACAATAGTGCCTAAACAAGATGAAAAACCTGTTATTGTGTGCCCTGGATGGTTCTACACAATTTACTGTCTACTGGTACTCACGTATAGTACACTCCTCTCCCTGTTGCCTCCATCCAGTACAACAGACAAGAGTGGAGGGATCCCTGTTTGAGAAGGGTAAACAAAATACATACCATAAAGCATAGTAGAAAGTTTCCTTATGGGTCACATTTCTTTTGACTGTTTTTTTTTCACAAAATAATGGAAGATTACAATTATTAAGTTTCCGAGAATGTTTCATAAAATAAGAATATACTGCTTGATGGAAATGAAAGCGAGAGAGAAAAATAAGGTGTGAGAGTGGAATGTAATCATCACCTGAGGTCCTGGCAGACATTTCTCTCTGAGGGAGCCAGTCTCTGAGGGGAGGACAGGGAACAGCAGAGCAGTAATCCTAGACCCGTCAGAAACAGGCCCATGTCCACCCCACTACCAGGTCCGTACCAGCCCACAAAAGGTCTCAGACCGTCCAAATCACGCCTGTCCCTGTCCCAAAACCAGAATCCTATCCCGGAAAAATGACTTTCTCCTTTTCTCCTCTTTCTCTCACTATTCTCTTCCCAAGTCCAGAAGAGGACAATGGAAATTGAAAGCACTCTCCTCTCTTTCTCGATTCTTTCTCTCTCTCTCCCAAGTCACTCTCTCTCTTTACCTTTCTTTTCCCCCAGTCCAGCTCTGTGGTGTTGGAAGTCAGTCTCTCTTTTTTTCCTCTCCCTCTATCCGTCTTTCTGCCCAGCCTAGCTCTCGTCAATCATTAGTCTTGTAGTTGTAGGCCCAGTAATGCCTGACTGAGCTGTCCAAACCCGTATGTTTCCTCTCCCTCTTTCCTGGGGAAGTTAGAACCACTTCCTCCCATTCAATCTGCCTCAGTAAGGCTTTTTAAAGACATCACCACATACTGAGAGATTCTGGGAAGAGGTGAGCAGTGTGTTTTGCAAGTTTATTTGTGTACTGTACTTCTGTCTTCCGCACAATAACTTCCTACAGCTCAAACATACACATACACACATAAAACATGTAGAAAAGATCAGAAGTGGGATGTTCTCTTGGCAAATTGATGTATGTTGACAGTCCAACTCTCATTCTCCCACAATACACACTTCAGATTGAATTTCAGATATTTATTTAGTTTTTGTAGCACAAAAGCTTCTCCATTTAAAAACAGTCATGTTTACAAAAATGAAATGTACATTCAGTGTTGCAGGAAAATACATCATTCCACACTATCACCAGCAGCATTCATTTAGAATGTCAGAAAACTACATCAGTCCGAGTACCGATAAGATATGGTAGGGGCAGCCATGGTTGTGTGTGTGTGTGTTTAACAACATGGTGAGATGGAAGGAGCGTGAGAGCACACACACCATTTCCTTTCAAGGAAACACACACTTCCTCTGTATGTACAGTAACCAACGTACAGGTGCTGGTGCCCCAGTGAACACACACAGACAGACAGGCAGGCACACACACACAGGACAGACAGGCACACACACCACACACACACACATAACAATCAACCCCAATACCCAATTCATGGTCCTGGGGAAGACATGATTGAACTCATAATAAGACTATCAAATATGTGAGATGAGCTGATGGTTAAGAATATAAAGTCTAATCAATAAATGACTGTTACTATGAGGCAATACATTCAGGGTCAGAATCAACACACAGTGTACTTTACTGCAAAACGTTCCCTCACACCATGTCTATGACAGAGACTTACAATTACAGCAACCACAAGGCATGGCAACAAAAACACACACTAGGTAAAATGTTAAACACATGGAAGTCCACCATGGTTGTTAATAGATAGGATGCCCTCTTCTGGCACGTATATGTTCCTGCGATTACTAATGATTTCTGTGGTCAAAATACATCTTCAAATCTTTATTAAAATATTGCAATACAAATTTGCTTCAGAGATTCAACAGAGATTTTCCTGTTAATAATGTCCTGCATGGTTATTGTCAATGCAAAGTGTACAGTTGGCCATTTCACCATTCTGAACCTCTTCCTGAGAGAAAAAGAGGGAGAAACAGAGGGAGAGAAAGGTATATAGAGCAAGGACGAGGAGGTAGTAAAAAAGAAACAGGGAAGGCATGAGAGAATGCTCTTCCTTTCTTAGGGCTGCTATGGAGACCTAACCTGTATAAAACATTCAGTGAAAACTGAACAGAATGGAGGACAAGTGTAGTTGGACGGGTGTTGAGGGTTGTCATGATGATCGTCTGGTTTCTGTCTCCGTGGTGGTCTTGGTGTCGTCGATGATTGCCTAGGAAGAAGCAGCCTTGTTTTCACTGGGACTACGGCTGCTGTGGTTGCTGCCGGAGCGAGTCAGGAAGCCAAAGCTAGGAGACAACACAGGTCTAGGATCAGATATACTAACGACCAGAAGAAACTAAAGCTACACACAGGAGAGGAGAGACCACAACACAGTTCCCAGGTCAGAGATATTGTCTTGAAAGACTGAGTTGTTCCGCTTCCTAGTAGTTCCTACACACTACTACAGTGTAGAGGTCGACCGATTATGATTTTTCAACACCGATACCGATTATTGGATGACAAAAGAAAAAGCCGATACCGATTAATCGGCCGATTAAAATAAATAAATAAATATATACACACACACATATTTTTGTAATAATGACAATTGCAACAATACTGAATGAACACTTTTATTTTAACTTAATATAATACATATTATGGGCTTTTGGATGGGTGTTCTTAAGGTGATTCCACAGGTTGGTGGTATTTTTTCATTTAGAGTTAAAAAAAATAGAGTTTAAGTTACCTGTGATTAATGTTGAAAACAAAAACTGTAATTTCTATATGCAGGAAATCGTATTTTAATAATGGACATGGTAAGAATTGACTACCAAAGTGCGAGTCATAATTCCCATGACACCTAGCAAAATCTGAAAAGCGGTTCCTTCATTCATTTATTCCGTAGGATATTTTTTAGATTCACTTAAAATAAGGTCTGTGTTTCATGTAGGCTTACACCACCTTGCCAATTGTATAACTGTGTAGATATCCATAGGACAAGTTAACTCTGATCAATATTGGCTAAATATATGCGAAGATCTTATTTTTTGTAGAGTGGATTTATGAAAATGTTTTGACAAACGTTACCTTATCCTAGTGAGATTTACATGATATCAAAACGCCGAGGCGGTTTAAGCCTGCACGAAACGCAGACCTTATTTGAAGTAGATCAGGACATTCTCTATGGAAGACATGAACGGTGAAATAACGAAGGAACGAACCCCTTTCAAGTTCAGCCGCAAGTTATTACAGGAATTAGAACGCGTCGACTATTTCTCTCTAAACCATATACCTTTGACTATTACGAGTCTACCACCCCTCAGTCAGACTGCTCTATCAAATATCAAATCATAGATTTAACTATAATAAACACAGAAAAACGAGCCGTAGGTCAAATCCGGAAACTATCACCTCGAAAACAAAACATTTATTCTGTTCCGTATTTTATCTAACGGGTGGCATCCATGAGTCTAAATATTGCTGTTACATTGCACAACCTTCAATGTTATGTCATAATTACGTAAAATTCTGGCAAATTAGTTCGCAAAGAGCCAGGCAGCCCAAACTGTTGCATATACCCTAACTCTGCGTGCAATGAACTCAAGAAAAGTGACACAATTTCACCTGGTTAATATTGCCTGCTAACCTGGATTTCTTTTAGCTAAATATGCAGGTTTAAAAATATATACTTGTGCATTGATTTTAAGAAAGGCATTGATGTTTATGGTTAAGTACACATTGGTGCAACGACAGTCGTTGATGGATTGTTTTTTATAAGACAAGTTTCATGCTAGCTAGCAACTTACCGTGGCTTACTGCATTCGCGTAACAGGTGGTGTCATGCATAGGTGTAATAGGTGGCAGGGAAGTCAGGCGCAGGAGAGTCAAATGGAGTGTAAATATGGAGTCGTTTAATAAAGTTCCACGAGTATGCTCCATAACAATAAATGTACAAACAAAACATGGGTACGAAGACCCGACGCGCACCTATACAAACACACTACACTGACAACAAATCAATCTCTGACAAAGACATGAGGGGAAACAGAGGGTTAAATACACAACAGGTAATGAATGGGATTGAAAACAGGTGTGTGGGAAGACAAGACAAAACCAATGGAAAATGAAAAAAGGATCAATGATGGCTAGAAGACCGGTGACGTCGAACACCGAGCACCGCCCGAACAAGGAGAGGCAACGACTTCGGCGGAAGTCGTGACAGTACCCCCCCCCCCCTGACGCGCGGCTCCAGCTGCGCGTCGACACCGGCCTCGGGGGACGACCCGGAGGGCGAGGTGCATGGCGATCCGGATGGAGACGGTGGAATTCTGATAACATGGAAGGATCTAACACGTCCTCCACCGGAACCCAGCATCTCTCCTCCGGCCGGTACCCCTCCCAGTCCACGAGGTACTGAAGGTCCCTCGCCCGACGTCTCGAATTCAAAATGGATCGAACAGAGTACGCCGGAACCCCCTCGATGTCTAGAGGAGGCGGAGGAACATCACGCACTTCAGCCTCCTGGAGCGGGCCAGCCACCATCGGCCTGAGGAGAGACACATGGAACGAGGGATTAATACGGTAATGAGTGGGTAGTTGTAACCTATAACATACCTCGTTCACTCTCCTCAGGACTTTAAACGGCCCCACAAACCGCGGACCCAGCTTCCGGCAGAGCAGGCGAAGGGGCAGGTTTCGGGTCGAGAGCCAGACCCTGTCCCCTGGTGCGAACACTGGGGCCTCACTGCGGGGACGGTCTGCGCCAATTTTCTGGCGCCTTATGGCACGCTGAAGGTGGACGTGGGCTGCCTCCCAGGTTTCCTCAGCGTGCCGAAACCAATTGTCCACCGCAGGGGCCTCGGTCTGGCTCTGATGCCAAGGAGCCAGAACCGGCTGATACCCTAATACACATTGAAAGGGAGTAAGGTTAGTGGAGGAGTGACGTAGCGAGTTCTGAGCCATCTCTGCCCAGGGCACGAACTTCGCCCACTCCCTCGGCCGATCCTGGCAATAAGACCGCAGAAACCTACCCACATCCTGGTTAACTCTCTCCACCTGCCCATTACTCTCGGGGTGAAAACCTGAGGTAAGCCTAACCGAGATCCCCAGACGCTCCATGAACGCCTTCCAGACCCTTGATGTGAACTGGGGACCCCGATCAGACACTATATCCTCAGGCACCCCATAGTGCCGGAAAACGTGTGTAAACAGGGCCTCTACAGTTTTTAAGGCCGGAGGGAGACCGGGCAAAGGGAGGAGACGACAGGACTTTGAAAACCGATCCACAACGACCAGGATCGTTTTGTAACCCTGTGAAGGTGGAAGATCAGTAAAAAAAATCCACCGACAGGTGCGACCATGGCCGTTGAGGAACGGGTAGAGGTTGTAGCTTACCTCTGGGCAGGTGTCTAGGAGCCTTGCACTGGGCGCACACCGAACAGGAAGAAACATAAATCCTCACATCCTTATCTAAAGTGGGCCACCAGTACCTTCCTTCAAGACAGCGCATCGTCCGACCTATCCCAGGATGACCAGAGGAGGGTGACGTGTGAGTCCAATATATCAATCGGTCGCGGACAGCAGACGGAACGTACAGACGACCAGCTGGACACTCAGGGGGAGAAGGCTCTGCACATAACGCCCGCTCAATGTCCGCGTCCAGCTCCCACACTACCGGCGCCACCAGACACAAAGCTGGGAGTATGGGAGTGGGATCCATGGACCGCTCCTCTGTGTCATAGAGCCAAGACAATGCATCTGCCTTAACGTTCTGGTAGCCTGGTCTGTAAGAAAGAGTAAACACAAAACGAGTGAAAAACATGGCCCACCTTGCCTTGCGAGGATTCAATCTCTTCGCCTGCCGGATGTACTCCAGATTGCGGTGGTCAGTCCAGATGAGAAAAGGGTGTTTAGCCCCCTCAAGCCAATGCCTCCACACCTTCAAGGCTTCTACGACAGCTAACAGCTCTCGGTTCCCCACATCATAGTTTCGCTCCGCCGGGCTGAGCTTCTTCGAAAAGAAAGCACAGGGGCAAAGCTTCAGTGCCGTACCCGAACGCTGCGAGAGCACTGCTCCTATCCCAGCTTCAGATGCGTCCACCTCCACTATGAATGGCAAAGAGGGATCCGGATGAGCCAGCACAGGCAATGAGGTAAACAGAGTCTTCAGGTGCTCAAAAGCCCTATTCACCTCAGCCGACCACTGCAAGCGCACCGGGCCCCCCTTTAGCAGTGAGGTAATGGGAGCTGCCACCTGACCAAAACCCCGGATAAACCTCCGGTAGTAATTGGAAAACCCCAAAAAACGCTGCAAATCCTTTACCGTGGTTGGAGTCGGCCAATTACCCACGGCTGTAATGCGGTCGCTCTCCATCTCCACTCCTGAAGTGGAAATCCGATGCCCTAGGAAGGAGATGGATTGTTGGAAAAACAAGCATTTCTCAGCCTTGACATATAGATCATGCTCCAACAGGCGACCAAGCACCCTGCGCACCAGGGACACATGCTCGGCGCGTGTAGCAGAGTATATCAGAATATCATCGATATACACCACTACACCCTGCCCGTGCAGGTCCCTGAAGATCTCATCTACAAATGATTGGAAAACTGATGGAGCATTCATCAACCCATATGGCATGACCAGGTACTCATAATGATCTGAGGTAGTGCTAAATGCCGTCTTTCACTCATCACCCTTCTTAATACGCACCAGATTGTACGCACTCCTGAGATCCAATTTTGTGAAAAAACGTGCCCGTGCATTAACTCAATAACCATATTGATCAGAGGTAGCGGGTAGCTATATTTCACTGTGATTTTATTAAGACCTCGATAATCAATGCACGGGCGTAAACCGCCATCCTTTTTCTTCACAAAAAAGAAACTCTGAATGAACCCCTGATGCAGGGATTCAGAGACATATGTCTCCATAGCCTCCGTCTCCGCTTGCGACAGGGGATACACGTGACTCTTGGGATATGCAGCGTCTACCAGGAGATCTATCGCACAATCCCCCCGTCGATGGGGTGGCAATTGAGTCGCCTTCTTTTTACAGAAGGCGAGAGTCAAATCGGCATATTCGGGGGGAATGCGCACGGTGGAGACCTGGTCTGGACTTTCCACCGTAGTAGCACCAACGGAAACCCCTAAACACCTACCTGAGCATTCTCGCGACCACCCTGTGAGAGCCCTCTGTGGCCAAGAAACAGTGGGGTTATGACAAACTAACCAGGGTAGGCCTAGCACCACAGAATACGCAGGAGAATCAATAAGGAAAAGACTAATCTTCTCCTTGTGACCCTCCTGCGTTATCATACACAAAGGTGCGGTAACCTCCCTGATAAACCCTGACCCTAATGGTCGACTATCTAAGGCATGAATAGGGATAGGCATATCCACAGGAACAATAGGGATCCCTAAACTATGAGCTAGACTTTTATTAATGAAATTCCCAGCCGCACCTGAATCAACTAGTGCCTTATACTGGGAATGCAGTGAAAAATCAGGAAAAGAGACAGAGACAAACATTAGTGCAGCAGAGGGCTCTGGATGAGAATGGTGCCTACTCACCTGGGGTGACGCCAGAATGCCCTGCCTGCCCTCTCTATTCCCAGAGGAACCAACCCGGCACCGACCAGCAGTGTGCCCTCTGCGACCATGAATGGTGCTCGAGCGGGAACCCCCTCCGGTCTCCCTGCGCACCATCCCTCCCAATTACATAGGTTCGGGAGAGAGGGTGCGGGAGGATGGAACAACCAGACCTCGATCTAGACGTCCACGAGTAGCCAGCATGTTGTCCAGCTTGAGGGACATGTCCACCAGCTGGTCGAAGGTGAGGGTGGTGTCTCTACAGGCCAGCTCCCGACGGACGTCCTCGTGTAGACTACAACGGTAATGGTCGATCAGGGCCCTGTCGCTCCATCCAGCGCCGGCAGCCAAGGTCCTAAATTCCAAAGCAAAATCCTGTGCACTCCTCGTCTCCTGCCTCAGATGATAGAGGAGCTCACCCGCTGCTTTGCCTTCAGGTGGGTGATCGAATACTATCCGGAATTGGCGGGTGAACTCCTCAAAATGGTCCAACGCCGCATCCTCCCTTCTACACACAGCGCTGGCCCATTCCAGGGCTTTCCCGATGAGGCATGAGACGAGGGTGTAACTCTTCTCACGGTCAGATGGTACTGGGGAGGCCGTGGCTAGATATAAGTTTAGCTTGAGGAGGAAACCCTGGCAGCCGGCAGTATCTCCGTTGTATCCCGTAGGTAGGGATAAATGGATCCTCGATTCCGGAGAGGAAAAAACGTTCACGGGAGATTCTGGTTGTGGTGGTGGTGGCGCTGGAGAAACTCCCCATCTCTCCCAGCGATCCATTTTCTGGACAATGTGCTCCATGACGGAGCTGATACAGTCAAGCTCCCTCACTTGTTCCTGAACGCGTTCCTCCAGGTCCATGGGTATAGTGTCTTCTCCTGCTGACTTCATATATATTGGTCAGAGATTCTGTCATGCATAGGTGTAATAGGTGGCAGGGAAGTCAGGCGCAGGAGAGTCAAATGGGGTGTAAATATGGAGTCTTTTAATAAAGTTCCAAGAGTATGCTCCATAACAATAAATGTACAAACAAACAAAACATGGGTACGAGGACCCGCCGCGCACCTATACAAACAATCACACTACACTGACAACAAATCAATCTCTGACAAAGACATGAGGGGAAACAGAGGGTTAAATACACAACAGGTAATGAATGGGATTGAAAACAGGTGTGTGGGAAGACAAGACAAAACCAATGGAAAATGAAAAAAGGATCAATGATGGCTAGAAGACCGGTGACGTCGAACGCCGAGCACCGCCCGAACAAGGAGAGGCAACGACTTCGGCAGAAGTCGTAACAGGTGGGCTCCTCGTGAGGCAGGTCGTTATTGCGTTGGACTAGTTAACTGTAAGGTTGCAAGATTGGATCCCCCGAGCTGACAAGGTGAAAATCTGTCGTTCTGCCCCTGAACAAGGCAGTTAACCTACTGTTCCTAGGCCATCATTGAAAATAAGAATGTGTTCTTAACTGACTTGCCTAGTTAAATAAAGATGAAATAAAGGTGTAATCGGTCGACCTCTACTACAGTGTCTGAGGTTATATACCGCAAGTCTCTTGTGACCAACCGTGATCATTAAACGGTAAGCGTGTATGTGAAACGTGGTTCTGGTCAGGGTTTCTGAGATTACATGCAGTACTACATTGAACAGATATTTTAATTTTTTTATTTTACCTTTATTTAACCAGGCAAGTCAGTTAAGAACATATTCTTATTTTCAGTGACGGCCTGGGAACAGTGGGTTAACTGCCTGTTCAGGGGCAGAACGACAGATTTGTACCTTGTCAGCTCGGGGGTTTGAACTCGCAACCTTCCGGTTACTAGTCCAACGCTCTAACCACTAGGCTACGCTGCCGATATGAGGTAGTCCCTGGTTACACCACCAGGGGGAGTAGTCTATGTTTACATCAATGGCCTTAGAGGCATCAGCAGGTGCTGTGAAAGCTATATGTTGAAGGTAAACAGCAGAACAGTGAACAAAGCAGAGGCAAGTTTTTGTATGTCTGCCTAGAGGTAAACATAGACACTCAACAGTATTATCTTGCTCCCAGACGAATTAAACAACTTTTTTGCGTGCATTGGGGACAATACAGTGCCACCGACACGGCCCACTCCCAAAGACTGCGGGCTCGACGTGAGTAAAACATTTAAAATATGTTAACCCTTGCAAGGCCGCCGGCCCAGACGGCATCCCTAGCCACGTCCTCAGAGTATGCTGGCTGGTGTGTTTACGGACATATTCAATCAATCCCTATCCCAGTCTGCTGTCCCCACACGCTTCAAGAGGGCCACTTTTGTTCCTGTTTCCAAGAAAGCAAAGTAACTGAACTAAATAACTATCACCCCATAGCACTCACTTCTCATTTTTGCTTACCGCCCCAATAGGTCCACAGACGATGCAATCGCCATCACACTGCACACTGCCCTATCCCATCTGGACAAGAGGAATACCTATGTAAGAATGCTGTTCATTGACTACAGCTCAGCATTCAACACCATAGTACCCTCCAAACTCATCATTAAGCTTGAGACCCTTGGTCTCGACCCCGCCCTGTGCAACTGGGTTCTGGACTTCCTGACGGGCTGCCCCCAGGTAATGAAGGTAGGAAACAACATCTCCACTCCACTGATGCTCAACACTGGGGCCCCACAAGGGTGCATTCTCAGACCTCTCCTGTACTCCCTGTTCACCCATGACTGCGTGGCCATGCACGCTTCCAACTCAATCATCAAGTTTGCTGACGACACCACAGTGGTTACCAACAACGACAAGACGGCCTACAGGGAGGAAGTGAGGGCCCTCGGAGTGTGGTGCCAGGAAAATAACCTCTCAATCAATGTCAGCTAAACAAAGGAGATGATCGGGGACATCAGGAAACAGCAAAGGGAGCACCCCCCCAACCACATCGACGGGACTGTAGTGGAGAAGGTGGAAGGTTTTAAGTTCCTCTGTGTACATATCACCGACAAACTGAAATGATCCACGCACACAGACAGTGTGGTGAAGAAGGCGCTACAGCACCTCTTCAATCTCGGGAGGCTGAAAAAATGTGTCTTGTCACCGAAAACCGAAAATCACTAACTTTTACAGATGCACAATTGAGAGCATCCTGTCTGGCTGTATCACCACCTGGTACGGCAACTGCACCGCCCACAACCGCAGCACGAGGGTAGAGGGTAGTGAGGTCTGCACAACGCTTTACCGGGAGCAAACTATGTGCCCTCCAGGACACCAACAGCACCCGATGTCACAGGAAGACACAAAAGATCATCAAGGACAATAACCACCCGAGCCACTACCTGTTTACCCCACTATCATCCAGAAGGCGAGGTCAGTACGGGGACATCAAAGCTGGGTCAGAGAGATTGAAAAACAGTTTTTTCTCAAGGTCATCAGATTGCTAAAACAGCCACCACTAGCACAGAGAGGCGGCTGCCTTCCTACAGACATGATATCATTGGCCACTTTAATAAATGGAACACTAGTCACTTTAATAATGCACATTACTCATCATGTATATACTGTATCCTTCACTCTCTACTGCATCTTAGCCGCTCTTTCACTGCTCTTCCATACATTTTATACTTATATATTCTCCTCCCATTCCTTTACTAGATTGTGTGTATTAGGTTTTGTTGTGGAATTGTTAGATATTACCTGTTAGATACTGCTGCACTGTCAGATCTAGAAGCATAAGCATTTCGCTACACTCTAACATCTGCTAACCATGTGTATGTGACCAATAAAATTTGATTTGATTTGAGGAGACCAGAGGTAGTTTAACAGGCAGACAATATAATCAGGATTCAGGACATAGCAACAAGTTGATGAAATGATTCACGCATGCTGGAGGGCTATGAAAGAAGCCAAACCAGTCTAACCAAACACAGACCTGCCTCAACTTTGCCTAGACAATCAGTGGCCTTCGAGTAAGGGTTATGGTAGGGCACTGCATATTTAACTGAGGCTCATTGTCATTGCAAATTAGGCTATTGCAGGAATTCTCCAACATAACGGTCCTGTGTCAGTTTACCAAAGTAATAACATTGTAACAAGCAACTATTCATACCATACTATTCATTTCTCAAACTACCTTCTGATTGGGTTCTATGAATGTTGTAAATATGCTTTAAACATGTTTACATTTATGTATGTAAATAGCTACAGTGGAAGAAAAAGTATGTGAACCCTTTAGAATTACCTGGATTTCTGCATAAATTTGTCATAAAATGTTATGATCTTCATCTAAGTCACAACAATAGACAAACACTGTCTGCTTAAACTAATTACACACAAACATTTAGAATTTTTCATGTGTTTATTGAACACACCGTGTAAACATTCACAGTGTAGGTTGGGAAAAGTATGTGAACCCTTGGATTTAATAACAGGTTCACCCTCCTTTGGCAGCAACACCCTCAACCAAACATTTTCTGTAGTTGCGGATCAGACCTGTACAACGGTCAGGAGGAAATTTGGACCATTCCTCTTTATAAAACAGTTTCAGTTCCACAATATTCTTGGGATTGTCACGCCCTAACCTTAGTTATCTTTGTTTTCTTTATTATTTTGGTTAGGTCAGGGTGTGATGAGGGTGGTATTTGTGTTTTATCTTGTCTAGGATTTTTCGTAATTCTATGGGGTTTTGGTATGTCTAGGTATATGTAGGTCTATGGTGGCCTGAATTGGTTCCCAATCAGAGACAGCTGTTTATCGTTGTCTCTGATTGAGGATCCTATTTAGGTTGCCATTTTGGTTTTGTGGGTTATTGTCTATGTGTAGTTGCCTGTCAGCACTTGTGTTAGATAGCTCCGTGGTCGTTTTGTTAGTTTGTTCTGTGTTATTTCTTAATTAAAAGAGGAATGTATTCATATCACGCTCACGCTCCTCATCGTTACGACGAACTTGACAGGGATGTCTGGTGTGAACCGCTCTCTTGTGGTCATGCCACAGCATCCCACTCCAGATGGCGTATTTTCTTCTGTTCAAGCCATTCTGTTGTTGATTTACTTCTGTGTTTTTGGTTGTTGTCCTGTTGCATCACTTAACTTCTGTTGAGCTTCAATTGGCGGACAGATGGCGTTACATTCTCCTGCAAAATGTCTTGATAAAATGAATTCCCAAGTTTTCCGTCTGATAGTAAGCTGTCCAGGGCATGATGCAGCAAAGCAGCCCAAACCATGATGCTCCCTCCACCATACTTTACAGTTGGGATGAGGTTTTGATGTTGGTGTGCTGTGCCTTTGTTTCTCCACACATAGTGTTCCTTCCAAACACAACTTTAGTTTCATCTGTCCACAGAATATTTTGTCAGCTGCTCTTCTGTTAACTTCAGATGTGCAGCAATGTTTTTTTTTGGACAGCAGTGGCTTCTTCCATGGTGTCCGCCCTTGAACACCAATCTTGTTTAGTGTTTTACGTATTGTAGTCTCGTCAACAGAGATGTTAGCATCTTCCAGAGATTTCAAGTCTTTAGCTGACACTCTAGGATTCTTCTTAACCTCATTCTGCATTCTGCTCTGTGCTCTTGCAATCATCTTTGCAGGATGGCCACTCCTATGGAGAGTAGCAACAGTGCTGACATTTCTCCATTTATAGACAATTTGTCTTACCGTGGAATGACTTATAGATACTTTTGTAACCCTTTCCATCTTTATGCAAGGCAACAATTCTTAATCTAAGGTCTTATGAGATCTATTTTGTTCCGAGGCATAGTTCTTCTCAGGCAATGCTTCTTGTGAGTGCTTTTCATAGGGCAAGGCAGCTCTAACCAACATTTCCAATCTCATCTCATTGATTGGACTCCAATTAGCTTTTGGAGAAGTCAATAGCCTAGGGGTTCACATACTTTATCCAACCTACACTGTGAATGTTTAAATGATGCATTCAATATAGATAAGAAAAATACAATAATTTGTGTTAGTTTAGTTTAAGAATACTGATCTTCATCTATGTCAAATTTATGCAGAAATCCAGGTAATTCCAAAAGGTTCATGTACTTTTTTTTGCCACTGTTAATAGATGTGTTGTTTAAATGAGTAAAAACAGGTCAGTAGTACTTACAGGTTCCTGATGCGAGACTCATGTGGTTTGCTGTGTGTGCTGTCTGTCTCGGTTTCTGTCTCTGCTCTCCTCTTAAACAGGGGGCCTTTCTCCTCATCACTGTTCAAGGAAATCACATCCACAAAGTTAGCACTGTGTGTGTGTGTGTGTGTGTGTGTGTGTGTGTGTGTGTGTGTGTGTGTGTGTGTGTGTGTGTGTGTGTGTGTGTGTGTGTGTGTGTGTGTGTGTGTGTGTGTGTGTGTGTGTGTGTGTGTGTGTGTGTGTACCCGTGTGTGTGAGTCAGTGTCACCTGCTGCATTCGTCTTCTGGCATGCCCAGCATCTTGGCCTTGATGACAGTTTTCTGTTTCTTTATGGCAGAACGTACTGCCTCCAGCAAGAATCCTGGACACCGCTCATCATTCAGGATCTCCCTGTATGAATGACACACACGTCAGTACATACACACTAGAGGTCGACCGATTAATTGGAATGGCCGATTAATTAGGGCCAATTTCAAGTTTTCATAACAATCGGAATCTGTATTTTTGGGCGCCGAATTGCAGTTAAAAAAAAAAAAAACCTTTATTTAATCTTTATTTAACTAGGCAAGTCAATTAAGAACACATTCTTATTTTCAATGACGGCCTAGGAACAGTGGGTTAACTGCCTTGTTCAGGGGCAGAACGACAGATTTTCACCTTGTCAGCTCGGGGGATCCAATCTTGCAACCTTACAGTTAACGAGTCCAACGCAATAACGACGTGCCTCTCTCTCGTTGCACTCCACAAGGAGACTGTCTGTTACGCTAATGCAGTAAGCCAAGGTAAGTTGCTAGCTAGCATTAAACTTATCTTATAAAAAACAATCAATCATAATCACGAGTTAACTACACATGGTTGATGATATTACTAGATATTATCTAGTGTGTCCTGCGTTGCATATAATCTGACTGCGCATACAAGTATCTAAGTATCTGACTGAGCGGTGGTAAGCAGTAGCAGGTGCATAAACATTCATTCAAACAGCACTTTCGTGCATTTTGCCAGCAGCTCTTCGTTGTGCGTCAAGCATTGCGCTGTTTATGACTTCAAGCTTATCAACTCCCGAGATGAGGCGTGTGCCTATAAGAACATCCAATAGTCAAAGGTTAATGAAATACAAATGGTATAGAGGGAAATAGTCCTATAATTCCTATAATAACTACAACCTAAAACTTCTTACCTGGGAATATTGTAGACTCATGTTAAAAGGAACCACCAGCTTTCATATGTTCTCATGTTCTGAGCAAGGAACTGAAACGTTAGCTTTCTTACATTACACATATTGCACTTTTACTTTCCTCTCCAACACTTTGTTTTTGCATTATTTAAACCAAATTGAACAAGTTTCATTATTTACTTGAGGCTAAATTGATTTTATTGATGTATTATATTAAGTTAAAATAAGTGTTCATTCAGTATTGTTGGAATTGTCATTATTACAAATACATTTTTTTATTTTTTATTGACCGGTTAATCGGTATCGGCTTTTTTGGTCCTCCAATAATCGGTATCGGCGTTGAAAAAAATCATAATCGGTCGACCTCTAATACACACACAGGTATAAAACTAAACAAACACAAACAAACATGTAAACACATGCACACTCATAACACCCCCCCGACACACACACAAACAAACACACCCCCTATAGTACCTACCTCTGGTAGTAGGAGAGTTCCTCCTGCACCAGGAACAGGTTGGCTTTGAGCTCGTTCCTCTCTGTCAGCATCTCTCTGACCTCCTGCTTGGTGAAACAGGGTCTGTTGGGGTCCTTAAGGTCTATCACCAGCTTGCCTGTCAGGTCCCACTCTGTCCTACATGGACTGGCCTGTTGGGGTGGAGAAAACACAGCTGGACTATCACAATTGTGTTAATGTAATGACAGCTGTGTTTAAAGGGAAACAAAATGTTGTTCACCTGCTATAAGAAATGATTAACTTCAGTCTATGAAATTGTCTAAAAGCAATAGCAAAAGCTAAATACCCATCAAAATGACACGATTTGGCTATGTGTGACTATTACAAAGTAAAAAGACACAGATTTATTGTAGTGAGATTTCTTAGTCACATTACACTGCAGGTGGACAATACATACATGTACATCTTGTGCCTCAGGTGTATCTGTTTCTCTCACAACAATGAGTTAACTCCTTTGTCAGAGAAAGAAGTCACAGATATGACCTTAGTTTCTCTTATCTTAGTCATAACAAATATTTCAAAATGGCTACAGTTTCTTTTACAGGGAGAAGAGTTTAAAGAAACAAAAGGCCAAGTGTAAGACTTGGCAGAGAGAGGACAGTGACAAATGTTTAAAGATTACAGTTCAGCTCCAAAATAAACTGAGGAAGAGGGCAGGACACTAAAAGTTCTCTAGAGAAATGACAAGCAAGGTGTAACAAACAAGTCAGTAAAGAGAGTCAGAATACACCACTCTGGATGACTAACGTTTATGTAGTATTACTGGGTACTTTGGGTCCTGGATACGATTTGACAGAAACAGCATTTCAGCTGTGTGTACAGTATATCAGACCATGGGTATGACTCAAAAATACATGTTTACTGTTCTATTTATGTTGGTAACCACTTTATAATAGCAATAAGGCACCTTAGGGGTTTGAGGTACAGTGGGGAGAACAAGTATTTGATACACTGCCGATTTGGCAGGTTTTCCTACTTACAAAGCATGTAGAGGTCTGTAATTTGTATCATAGGTACACTTCAACTGTGAGAGACAGAATCTAAAACAAAAATCCAGAAAATCACATTGTATGATTTTTTAAAGTAATTAATTTGCATTTTATTGCATGACATAAGTATTTGATCACCTACCAACCAATAAGAATTCCCCACTGTATATGGCCAACATACCATACCCCCTCGGCTCTTTTTGCTTAAATATAATATGAATGTCCAAGGCCAATTCAAAAATGGAAATGAATGCTTACCTTTTTAATAAGGGAGAAAAATACACACTTCTTACCGTGCCCACAGCAGCGTTGGCCTTTTCCAGCTGGGTGGTGAGGCATTCTATCTCTTTCTGTTTCTCTCTGAGGTCTGCCTCCATGTCAGCCTTCCTCTCCACAGCATTCTTCACCTGGGCCGTGACGATGCTCTGCTTGTGTCTCAGCTCCCCATTCATCTTCATGAAGCGCTCCAACTGCTCCTGCAGCTGTACACACACACACACACACATGAAACAACATTAACATTACTTACATACACACTCAGGACGATGATATGCTAGATATCATAGTGGGCCTTGGTAGGGGTGCAGGGACTCATTGGGATTAAGGGTGACCATATTACACAAACACAGGGTGACAATACTAGTTACTCCCATGAACACAAAAACATGTTCAAGCATAATTTTGAGCAAACTTAATTTAGGAGGCCCCACAGCTTTAGGTCAGATGAAAGGCCTAGAAACATCAACAAACTCGAGCTGGAGTTTAAAACCATTACTGTGTGACAGAGGGAGCTGCTGTGAATAGGGAGGTGGAGTTATTGCCCAGACTTGTCTCCAAGGTGTAGGTGATGCTCAGCACAAAACAATAACCATGACTATTACGTCAGTACCGTCACATGGTATACCCCGTCGCATGGTATACCCCGCCGCATGGTATACCCCGTCACATGGTATACCCGTCACATGGTATACCCCGTCACATGGTATACCCGTCACATGGTATACCCCGTCGCATGGTATACCCCGTCACATGGTATACCCCGCCGCATGGTATACCCCGTCACATGGTATACCCCGTCACATGGTATACCCCGTCACATGGTATACCCGTCACATGGTATACCCCGTCACATGGTATACCCGTCACATGGTATACCCCGTCACATGGTATACCCCGTCACATGGTATACCCCGTCGCATGGTATACCCGTCACATGGTATACCCGTCACATGGTATACCCCGTCACATGGTATACCCATCACATGGTATACCCCGTCACATGGTATACCCCGTCACATGGTATACCCATCACATGGTATACCCCGTCACATGGTATACCCCGTCACATGGTATACCCCGTCGCGTGGTATACCCCGCCACGTGGTGTACCCCGCCACATGGTATACCCCGTCACATGGTATACCCCGTCACATGGTATACCCATCACATGGTATACCCCGTCACATGGTATACCCCGTCACGTGGTATACCCCGCCACGTGGTGTACCCCGCCACATGGTATACCCATCACATGGTATACCCCGTCACATGGTATACCCCGTCACATGGTATACCCCGCCACATTGTATACCCCGTCACATGGTATACCCCGTCACCTGGTATACCCCGCCACGTGGTGTACCCCGCCACATGGTATACCCCGTCACATGGTATACCCCGTCACATGGTATACCCCATCACATGGTATACCCCGTCGCATGGTATACCCCGCCACATGGTATACCCCGTCGCATGGTATACCCCGCCGCATGGTATACCCCGCCACATGGTATACCCCGCCACATGGTATACCCCGCCACATGGTATACCCCGCCACATGGTATACCCGTCACATGGTATACCCCGCCACATGGTATACCCGCCACATGGTATACCCCGTCACATGGTATACCCCGCCACATGGTATACCCCGACACATGGTATACCCCGCCACATGGTATACCCGCCACATGGTATACCCGTCACATGGTATACCCCGCCACATGGTATACCCGCCACATGGTATACCCCGTCACATGGTATACCCCGCCACATGGTATACCCCGCCACATGGTATACCCCGTCACATGGTATACCCCGTCACATGGTATACCCCGCCACATAGTATACCCCGTCACATGGTATACCCCGCCACATGGTATACCCCGTCACATGGTATACCCCGTCACATGGTATACCCCGTCACATGGTATACCCCGCCACATGGTATACCCCGTCACATGGTATACCCCGTCACATGGTATACCCCGTCACATGGTATACCCCGTCACATGGTATACCCCGTCACATGGTGTACCCCGCCACGTGAAATGCTTACTTGCCGATTCATTCTCAACAATAAGAAATAACACAAGATAAGACTCTGAACATAAAGTTAATGGCTCAGTAGAATAGAATAAACATTTTTAGCTTAAGTATAATAATTTATACTCCAATAATTTAGAAACAATTTATAGTCCAATATTTGCACGTGTTTTGGGGAAGGGGTATTGGGGGGAAAGCGTTTAAATTGTGCAGTATTTAGCAATCATAATAGGAGCCTGGTAGTAGCAGTTGTGATGTGTGTAACAAGAATGTACACTGAGTGTACAAAACATGAATAACACCTGCTCTTTCCATGACATAGACTAACCAGGTGAATCCAGGTGAAAGCTATGATCCCTTATTGATGTCACTTAAATCCAGTTCAATCAGTGTAGATGAAGGGGAGGAGACAGGTTATCAAAATACTTTTAAGCCTTTAGACAATTGAGACATGGATTGTGTATGTGTGCCATTCAGAGGATGAATGGGCAAGACAAAAGATTGAAGTGTCTTTGAACAGGGTATAGTAGTAGGTGCCAGGCGCACCAGTTTGAGTGTGTCAAGAACTGCAACGCTGCTGGGTTATTCATGCAGAACAGTTTCCCGTGTGTATCAAGAATGGTCCACCACCCAAAGGACATCCAGCCAACTTGACACAACAGTGGGAAGCATTGGAATC
Organism: Oncorhynchus gorbuscha; assembly: GCF_021184085.1. Lineage (NCBI taxonomy): Eukaryota > Metazoa > Chordata > Actinopteri > Salmoniformes > Salmonidae > Oncorhynchus > Oncorhynchus gorbuscha. The sequence goes on along the minus strand of NC_060191.1, from coordinate 48,017,812 downwards.
AACATGGGCCAGCATCCTGTGGAGCGGTTTTGACCTTGTAGAGTCCATGCTTGACAAATTGAGGCTATTCTGAGGGTGCAAAAGGGGGTGCAACTCAATATCAGGAAGGTGTTCCTAATGTTTTGTACACTCAGTGTATATATATGTGTGTGTGTGTGTGTGTGTGTGTGTGTGTGTGTGTGTGTGTGTGTGTGTGTGTGTGTGTGTGTGTGTGTGTGTGTGTGTGTGTGTGTGTGTGTGTGTGTGTGTGTGTGTGTGTGTGTGTGTGTGTGTAAGCTGAAAAGTGTCTGGGTCACTGCTGAGAGACAGACTTCCTATCGGCTGTTTATGACACCTCCCCACTCATGACTGGCTATTGGCTGACCTTCAGAGTCTTGATACAATCATTGTGCCCAGGCGTGTGTGTGTGCGTGTGTAAACTGAGGCGTGTATGGCTACACTTGCATTCAGATGGACTGTACATGTAGTCTTTTTGTCCTTACCGCCTCCACCTCTTTAGACATGCTGGCTATCTGCTGTACTTTGGCCCTCAGCTCATCTCTCTGCTTGTCAACCACTTCCTTCAGTTTAAGCATCACCTCCCGCTCCTGCCGTTGTTCACGGTCTGGAACACAGGACCACAACAATGCAATATCATCACTGTGGGTATTCAATGGTCAACAGACAAATCAGAGAGAACATCATTAGGGCACACATTTTTAAAAATATAAATAATGTCAATGGAGTCTGGGAAGTCCCTCCTTGTTTCAGTCTGTTTTCTTCCGTTTGGTGCCTAACGAATATGACCCAGTAGCTCATCAACCACCAACAGTCGGCCGAGACTACGTGTTATGCAGGTGAATGAGGACCCAAAAGCGACTTGGCGAAAACAGAGTTTTTAATCCAGTAAAGTTACTTTACAAACAAAAGGCATAATACTACTCGTAATGACGAGAACAGACTGGAGACTTGATCAAGAACTGCAGGTTGCCTCGGGAAGGCACTTGAACGTAGCAGACTCAAACACCTGCTCACCACGCAGCATCTGAGGGAAACACGACACGACAGGGCAATACATAGACACAGCACGGTGAACAATAGACAAGGATCCGACAGGACAGGAACGGAAAACAAGGGAAGAAATAGGGACTCTAATCAGGGGAAAAGATAAGGAACAGGTGTGGGAAGACTAAATGATGATTAGGGGAATAGGAACAGCTGGGAGCAGGAACGGAACGATAGAGAGAGGAGAGAGAGGGAGGGGGAGAGAGAGGGATAGAAAAAGGGAACGAACCTAATAAGACCAGCAGGGGGAAACGAACAGAAGGGAAAGCATAATGACAAGACAATCTAAGACAAAACATGACAGTACCCCCACTCACCGAGCGCCTCCTGGCGCACTCGAGGAGGAATCCTGGCGGCAACGGAGGAAATCATCAATAAGTGAACGGTCCAGCACGTCCCGAGACGGAACCCAACTCCTCTCCTCAGGACCGTAACCCTCCCAATCCACTAAGTATTGGTGACCCCGTCCCCGAGAACGCATGTCCATGATCTTACGTACCTTGTAAATAGGTGCGCTCTCGACAAGGACGGGAGGGGGGAGGGAAGACGAACGGGGTGCGAAGAAAGGGCTTGACACAGGAGACATGGAAGACAGGATGGACGCGACGAAGATGTCGCGGAAGAAGCAGTCGCACAGCGACAGGATTGACGACCTGGGAGACACGGAACGGACCAATGAACCGCGGAGTCAACTTACGAGAAGCTGTCGTAAGAGGAAGGTTGCGAGTGGAAAGCCACACTCTCTGGCCGCAACAATACCTTGGACTCTTAATCCTGCGTTTATTGGCGGCTCTCACAGTCTGTGCCCTGTAACGGCAAAGTGCAGACCTCACCCTCCTCCAGGTGCGCTCACAACGTTGGACAAACGCTTGAGCGGAGGGAACGCTGGACTCGGCAAGCTGGGATGAGAACAGAGGAGGCTGGTAACCCAGACTACTCTGAAACGGAGATAACCCGGTAGCAGACGAAGGAAGCGAGTTGTGAGCGTATTCTGCCCAGGGGAGCTGTTCTGCCCAAGACGCAGGGTTTCTGAAAGAAAGGCTGCGTAGTATGCGACCAATCGTCTGATTGGCCCTCTCTGCTTGACCGTTAGACTGGGGATGAAACCCGGAAGAGAGACTGACGGACGCACCAATCAAACGACAGAACTCCCTCCAAAACTGTGACGTGAATTGCGGGCCTCTGTCTGAAACGGCGTCTAACGGGAGGCCATGAATTCTGAACACATTCTCGATAATGATTTGTGCCGTCTCCTTAGCGGAAGGAAGTTTAGCGAGGGGAATGAAATGTGCCGCCTTAGAGAACCTATCGACAACCGTAAGAATCACAGTCTTCCCCGCAGACAAAGGCAGACCGGTAATGAAGTCTAGGGCGATGTGAGACCATGGTCGAGAAGGAATGGGGAGCGGTCTGAGACGACCGGCAGGAGGAGAGTTACCCGACTTAGTCTGCGCGCAGTCCGAACAAGCAGCCACGAAACGGCGCGTGTCACGCTCCTGAGTCGGCCACCAAAAGCGCTGGCGAATAGACGCAAGAGTGCCTCGAACACCGGGATGACCAGCTAACTTGGCAGAGTGAGCCCACTGAAGAACAGCCAGACGAGTGGAAACAGGAACGAAAAGGAGGTTACTAGGACAAGCGCGCGGCGACGCAGTGTGCGTGAGTGCTTGCTTAACCTGTCTTTCAATTCCCCAGACTGTCAACCCGACAACACGCCCATAAGGAAGAATCCCCTCGGGATCAGTAGAAGCCCCAGAAGAACTAAACAGACGGGATAAGGCATCAGGCTTGGTGTTTTTGCTACCCGGACGGTAAGAAATCACAAACTCGAAACGAGCGAAAAACAACGCCCAACGAGCTTGACGGGCATTAAGTCGTTTGGCAGAACGGATGTACTCAAGGTTCTTATGGTCTGTCCAAACGACAAAAGGAACGGTCGCCCCCTCCAACCACTGTCGCCATTCGCCTAGGGCTAAGCGGATGGCGAGCAGTTCACGGTTACCCACATCATAGTTGCGCTCAGATGGCGACAGGCGATGAGAAAAATAAGCGCAAGGATGAACCTTATCGTCAGACTGGAAGCGCTGGGATAGAATGGCTCCCACGCCTACCTCTGAAGCGTCAACCTCGACAATGAATTGTCTAGTGACGTCAGGAGTAACGAGGATAGGAGCGGACGTAAAACGTTCTTTTAGAAGATCAAAAGCTCCCTGGGCGGAACCGGACCACTTAAAACACGTCTTGACAGAAGTAAGAGCTGTGAGAGGGGCAGCAACTTGACCGAAATTACGAATGAAACGCCGATAGAAATTAGCGAAACCTAAAAAGCGCTGCAACTCGACACGTGACCTTGGAACGGGCCAATCACTGACAGCTTGGAGCTTAGCGGAATCCATCTGAATGCCTTCAGCGGAAATAACGGAACCGAGAAAAGTAACGGAGGAGACATGAAAAGAGCACTTCTCAGCCTTTACGTAGAGACAATTCTAAAGGCGCTGTAGGACACGTCGAACGTGCTGAACATGAATCTCGAGTGACGGTGAAAAAATCAGGATATCGTCAAGATAGACAAAAACAAAGATGTTCAGCATGTCTCTCAGAACATCATTAACTAATGCCTGAAAAACAGCTGGCGCATTGGCGAGACCAAACGGCAGAACCCGGTACTCAAAATGCCCTAACGGAGTGTTAAACGCCGTTTTCCACTCGTCCCCCTCTCTGATGCGCACGAGATGGTAAGCGTTACGAAGGTCCAACTTAGTAAAGCACCTGGCTCCCTGCAGAATCTCGAAGGCTGATGACATAAGGGGAAGCGGATAACGATTCTTAACCGTTATGTCATTCAGCCCTCGATAATCCACGCAGGGGCGCAGAGTACCGTCCTTCTTCTTAACAAAAAAGAACCCCGCCCCGGCCGGAGAGGAAGAAGGCACTATGGTACCGGCGTCAAGAGACACAGATAAATAATCCTCGAGAGCCTTACGTTCGGGAGCCGACAGAGAGTATAGTCTACCCCGAGGAGGAGTGGTCCCCGGAAGGAGATCAATACTACAATCATACGACCGGTGAGGAGGAAGGGAGTTGGCTCGGGACCGACTGAAGACCGTGCGCAGATCATGATATTCCTCCGGCACTCCTGTCAAATCGCCAGGTTCCTCCTGAGAAGTGGGGACAGAAGAAATGGGAGGAATGGCAGACATTAAACACTTCACATGACAAGAAACGTTCCAGGATAGGATAGAATTACTAGACCAATTAATAGAAGGATTATGACATACTAGCCAGGGATGACCCAAAACAACAGGTGTAAAAGGTGAACGAAAAATCAAAAAAGAAATAGTCTCACTGTGGTTACCAGATACTGTGAGAGTTAAAGGTAGTGTCTCAAATCTGATACTGGGAAGATGACTACCATCTAAGGCAAACATGGGCGTAGGCTTGTCTAACTGTCTGAAAGGAATGTCATGTTTCCGAGCCCATGCTTCGTCCATGAAACAACCCTCAGCCCCAGAGTCAATCAAGGCACTGCATGTAGCACCCGAACCGGTCCAGCGTAGATGGACCGACATAGTAGTACAGGATCTAGATGAAGAGACCTGAGTAGTAGCGCTCACCAGTAGCCCTCCGCTTACTGATGAGCTCTGGCCTTTACTGGACATGAATTGACAAAATGTCCATCAAATCCGCAATAGAGGCACAGGCGGTTGGTGATCCTCCGTTCCCTCTCCTTGGTCGAGATGCGAATACCTCCCAGCTGCATGGGCTCAGTCTCTGAGCCAGAGGAGGGAGATGGTTGCGATGCGGAGCAGGGAAACACCGTTGACGCGAGCTCTCTTCCACGAGCTTGGTGACGAAGATCTACCCGTCGTTCTATGCGGATGGCGAGAGCAATCAAAGAGTCCACACTGGAAGGAACCTCCCGAGAGAGAATCTCATCTTTGACCACTGCGTGGAGTCCCTCCAGAAAACGAGCGAGCAGCGCCGGCTCGTTCCAGTCACTAGAGGCAGCAAGAGTGCGAAACTCTATAGAGTAATCCGTTATGGATCGATCACCTTGGCATAGGGAAGCCAGGGCCCTAGAAGCCTCCCTACCAAAAACTGAACGGTCAAAAACCCGAATCATCTCCTCTTTAAAGTTCTGGTAATTGTTTGAACAATCAGCCCTTGCCTCCCAGATAGCTGTGCCCCACTCTCGGGCCCGGCCAGTAAGGAGTGAAATGACGTAAGCAACCCGAGCTCTCTCGCTAGAGTATGTGTTGGGTTGGAGAGAGAACACAATATCACACTGGGTGAGAAAGGAGCGGCACTCCGTGGGCTGCCCGGAGTAGCAAGGTGGGTTATTAACCCTAGGTTCCGGAGGCTCGGCAGGCCAGGAAGTAACAGGTGGCACGAGACGAAGACTCTGGAACTGTCCAGAGAGGTCGGAAACCTGAGCGGCCAGGTTCTCCACGGCATGGCGAGCAGCAGACAATTCCTGCTCGTGTCTGCCGAGCATGGCTCCTTGGATCTCGACGGCAGTGTTACGAGCATCTGTAGTCGCTGGGTCCATTCCTTGGTCGGATCCTTCTGTTATGCAGGTGAATGAGGACCCAAAAGCGACTTGGCGAAAACAGAGTTTTTAATCCAGTAAAGTTACTTTACAAACAAAAGGCATAATACTACTCGTAATGACGAGAACAGACTGGAGACTTGATCAAGAACTGCAGGTTGCCTCGGGAAGGCACTTGAACGTAGCAGACTCAAACACCTGCTCACCACGCAGCATCTGAGGGAAACACGACACGACAGGGCAATACATAGACACAGCACGGTGAACAATAGACAAGGATCCGACAGGACAGGAACGGAAAACAAGGGAAGAAATAGGGACTCTAATCAGGGGAAAAGATAAGGAACAGGTGTGGGAAGACTAAATGATGATTAGGGGAATAGGAACAGCTGGGAGCAGGAACGGAACGATAGAGAGAGGAGAGAGAGGGAGGGGGAGAGAGAGGGATAGAAAAAGGGAACTAACCTAATAAGACCAGCAGGGGGAAACGAACAGAAGGGAAAGCATAATGACAAGACAATCTAAGACAAAACATGACACTACGTCCCCAGCCAAATCTGCTCAGTGGAGTGTATCTTAAGGTCTGACGTTAAACAGTAAAGACACTTAAGGATTATCCTTCAGCACACGGTCATCTTTAAGCATTCTGGTTTATACCTGTTGATTCAGACAGACTACTCTGGACGTATAATAACTGATACATAAGTTATGGTGGAGCTATGGCATGGTTATTGGAGACACTAACGTTCCTAGGCTAAACTGTTGCAATAAAAACTTAACAGCAAGCAGCTAACATGGACCTCCTTGCTGGAAAACTGCTTTCAGTGTGTAGTATGACCGGGGTTTTCAAACTGGGGTCCGTGGAGGTACTGCAGGGGGTCCACGATGTAATTTTTTATTTAAGAAAAATAGAAAAATATTTTTGGGGAATTGTTTTATGTGATACATTCTTATTTTATGAATATCACTACAACAGAATATCATTGTGGATACCATTTCTATGTCTCAGCATCCAGTATGAAGGAATTTAAAGATGCTAACTAGCATTAGCGCAATGACTGAAAGTCTACAGCAACGGTTAGCATGCTAGCTGTTCCTGTTCATTCAACTCTGGGGAAGTAGATAAATGGCTTGCCAAAATCTCGAACTATCCATTTAATATGGTGGAAATTACAGTCATTGGAGCTAATTAAAGGGTTTTTCTGTATAGAAAAGTCTTAAGTGGGCCATCTAAGTGTTCATTTTTTTGGTGGAGAAGTGTCAACTTAAAAAAAAAACGACCAAAACCAAATAGCATGCAGAAAATATATGGAAGTATAATTATTTGTAAAAATAACATATGCTAATATATGATGGGGGTCCCTGGGTCGCCAGTTTGCCTGGGCGGGGGTCCCTGGGCAAAAAAAGTTTGAAACCCCTGTAGTATGGTATCATATAATCTAATTGAGTTAAATGTAATTATGAACACAATTAGATTATTATTCTAGTCCTGAGAAAATGAAGAAAGTTAAATGTACATTTTAGTGGCTGGAGTAGATCCAATTATTGTGATGTTTCTTGACACAAATATGGCCTTCTCCTCCAGGGAAAAAATTTATCTGATTTAGGCCCCCCGCGGCTGAACAGACACTTCCTTGAAAACTAGTGAAAAAATACCACAAGACTTGCATACATTGCATTAACAGTTTACATTAGGTTGAAGTAAAGTGGTACAGTATACAAGCCATAGCGGACATTATCAGTAGACAGACTTAACTAAACTTTCAACTGCCCTTGAAAATTGCTCATATGCAATGAGTAAATCAAGGATAAGAGCATCTAATATGTTGAATGATATTAGGGTTGGTGCTCTTCGAAGCTTCTATAGCAGTGTGAGTATAGAGTACTAGGCAGAGACGAGATGAATAATGAATATCTTACAAATACTTCAGAATGCTTAATAAGTTAGTGTAATAGTACAAATTATATGCATCTATCGTATAATATTAGTTTATATGTATCTATTCTGCTTTGTTCTTCTTTCAGCCTTTACATAACAAATGTCACATTTACAGTCCCACATTCACTTCCCAAATAAACAAACACTGGAATTCCTCAGTCAGCAATGTTTGCCCCTGTGACTACCACCAGAAGTAAATACTCTGCATGAGCAACACAGTAACTCCATTCTCGTAGCAAGATTACTTTGGGGTACTTTACCTGTTGTGGTGTATAGTATGTTTGCATAAACGCGTGTGAGAAGGGGATTGTTTCCAAGAGGCGTGTGATATATCATGTGGTCTCGTTGGTATCTTGTTGTTATATTGTGCTAAATATTTGGTGCAACAGACCATCCTGAGCATGGTTGACCCTAAAGCAGATGTTTAAACTAACCTTCCTGAGCATGGTTGACCCTAAAGCAGATGTTTAAACTAACCTTCCTGAGCATGGTTGACCCTAAAGCAGATGTTTAAACTAACCTTCATGAGCATGGTTGACCCTAAAGCAGATGTTTAAACTAACCTTCCTGAGCATGGTTGACCCGAAAGCAGATGTTTAATCTAACCTTCCTGAGCATGGTTGACCCTTAGCCAGCTGTGTCCCTATGGCTGTTCTATAACAACGAACCTCTATAGGTATCGTTGCCCTTAAGGCAGCTGTTTAAACCAATCATGTGTACACGTGTGTTCATGTGTTTTAAACCAACCTTCCTGGGCATGGTTGACCCTAAAGCAGATGTTTAAACCAACCTTCCTGGGCATGGTTGACCCTAAAGCAGATGTTTAAACCAACCTTCCTGGGCATGGTTGCCCCTAAAGCAGATGTTTAAACCAACCTTCCTGGGCATGGTTGACCCTAAAGCAGATGTTTAAACCAACCTTCCTGGGCATGGTTGACCCTAAAGCAGATGTTTAAACCAACCTTCCTGGGCATGGTTGCCCCTAAAGCAGATGTTTAAACCAACCTTCCTGGGCATGGTTGCCCCTAAAGCAGATGTTTAAACCAACCTTCCTGGGCATGGTTGCCCCTAAAGCAGATGTTTAAACCAACCTTCCTGGGCATGGTTGCCCTAAAGCAGATGTTTAAACCAACCTTCCTGGGCATGGTTGCCCCTAAAGCAGATGTTTAAACCAACCTTCCTGGGCATGGTTGCCCTAAAGTAGATGTTTAAACCAACCTTCCTGGGCATGGTTGCCCCTAAACCAGATGTTTAAACCAACCTTCCTGGTCATGGTTGCCCCTAAAGCAGATGTTTAAACCAACCTTCCTGGGCATGGTTGCCCCTAAAGCAGATGTTTAAACCAACCTTCCTGGGCATGGTTGACCCTAAAGCAGATGTTTAAACCAACCTTCCTGGGCATGGTTGCCCCTAAAGCAGATGTTTAAACCAACCTTCCTGGGCATGGTTGCCCTAAAGCAGATGTTTAAACCAACCTTCCTGGGCATGGTTGCCCCTAAAGCAGATGTTTAAACCAACCTTCCTGGGCATGGTTGCCCTAAAGCAGATGTTTAAACCAACCTTCCTGGGCATGGTTGCCCCTAAAGCAGATGTTTAAACCAACCTTCCTGGTCATGGTTGCCCCTAAAGCAGATGTTTAAACCAATCTTCCTGGGCATGGTTGCCCCTAAAGCAGATGTTTAAACCAACCTTCCTGGGCATGGTTGACCCTAAAGCAGATGTTTAAACCAACCTTCCTGGGCATGGTTGCCCCTAAAGCAGATGTTTAAACCAACCTTCCTGGGCATGGTTGACCCTAAAGCAGATGTTTAAACCAACCTTCCTGGTCATGCTTGCCCCTAAAGCAGATGTTTAAACCAACCTTCCTGGGCATGGTTGCCCCTAAAGCAGATGTTTAAACCAACCTTCCTGGGCATGGTTGCCCCTCAGGCAGCTCTGTAACTCCTGAATCTCAGTCTGTAGATGTAACACCTGGGCCTGCAGCTCCTCGCACCTGCTCCTCTGCTTCTCTGCCTCCTCCTGCTGCTGCACCTCCTGTTGGGGGATGAGGAGAAGCTGTCACTGACTCTGGGTTAGGAGGAGACACCCAGCATACCCACCATAGAAATAGAATGACATTCTATGCCCCCAGTGGAGTCTACAGGTACTTGGTGGTACTTGGTGGTGGGGAAGAATAGCCTCCTAATTAAATCAAAGATATAGATAACTACTGAGTGCTAGCTGAAGAATGTTCCAAGTGAAAGAGAAAAACAAGCGTGCCTATGACGCCTGTGTTTATAACTTAAATTTTAGTGTTATGGTGACTACCAATATAACAACAAGATACCAACAAGACCAAAAATACACAGTGTAGTCAGGTGTGAGACAGAAGCAATGTTGGGATGAGCAGGGCTCATGGTGTGGTGTGTGAAAGAATGTGTGTGGTGCATAGAGACGCGGTGTAGGGAAAGCTGTAGGAGATAAATGGGCCAAGAGCAAGTACAAACATACTGTTTCTTCCTAAATCAAATCTATAATCGTTGAGATCACAGACAAGATAAGTGATTTCCCAAATTCTAATGCGATATAGCCTACCCATGTTACTAACGGTACCATGTTGTTATTACCATCGACTCACCCGCTGTATTTCAATCTTTCTGCTTTCGTCGTATTCTTTCACAGATCTCGTCTTCTTCTGTTTCTGTACATGTAGCGTTTCAAATGCTTTGAGTAATTCTTCTTCTTTTGACTTGTGTGCATTGTTCCGCGAGGCGAAGCTCTCCAAAAGCTCTAGAACTTTGACTATTTTAGGCAGCAGTACTGTGGCGCTCTCTTTACCGTAGCTGTCAATAAGTTTTTCCACTTCTGAGCCAATCAATTTAGCCATTTCGTATACATCATCCACAGTTAATGCCGAACATGTCCTTTCAAAACAAAACCCGGTCTTCTTGACGTCTTGCTTTTGATCGTTAATATCGCAATCATTCTCCATGTTTGCACCAGTGTGCATGCACGTTAATATCGAAACCCAGAAATAAAATAAAATGTCGTTCTCAGCGTGACAAGACAGTTCCCCAGCGATAGAGTCGAAACACAACTAAAGCGAGTGTTCTCACAATAAACAGGTGTCTTGTCTATATCGCGAAATGCTGCTGCATCTAAAATATATGCATTATTCGTCACCCTATGCTCGAAGTTGACTCTTTCTTTAGTTGCATGCTTGGTCATCCAGACAGTAATAAACCCGTTCTAATTTGAACATCATTCGAGCATACGTCACACATTGTGCTTGACCCTAGTCGAGAACATTAACTTGAGGCCCGATTCAAATGAAAGAACAGAGTTCCTCATCGAGTAGTCTTGAAAAGACAGAGCAGTGTACTGTCAACTGGACGCCCACATTTCAGACCCCTCTATTTGCCCGGCTTGTTTACCATTCTCTTAGACCCACATAGCATAGCGTACTGTTGAACTGGTATGCTAGGTCGAACGTACAGTAAAACAGTCCAAGCATACCAATTGGGTTTCATCTGAAGGCATGGGAAGCGATCGAGGATGCTGTGTACTGTTGTTTAACAGTCGGCATACAGTACCAGTCAAAAGTTGACACACCTACTCATTCCAGGGTTTTTCTTTATTTGTACTATTTTCTACATTGTATAATAATTTTGAAGACATCAAAACTATGAAATAACACAAATGGCCTAGAACCGCCACTGGACCAAAGGACAGATTTCCACTGGTCTAATGTCCATTGCTGTTGTTTCTTGACCCAAGCAAGTCTCTTATTATTGGTGTCCTTTAGTAGTGGTTTCTTTGCAGAAATTCAATCACGAAGGCCTGATCCACGCAGTTTCCTCTGAACAGTTGATGTTGAGATGTGTCTGTTACTTGAACTCTCCGAAGCATTTATTTGGGCTGCAATTTCTGAGGCTGGTAACAGCAGAAGTAACTCTGGGTCTTCCTTTTCTGTGGCGTTCCTCGTGAGAGCCAGTTTCATCATAACACTTGATGGTTTTTACGACAGCACTTGAAGAAACTTTCAAAGTTTTTGAAATATGTTTCATATTGACTGACCTTCATGTCTTAAAGCAGGGGTGGGGGACATCCGGTCTCCGGGCCGTATACGGCCTACGAGGCTGTTTGGTTAGGCCCCGAGACAATTCATAAATACATTTATTTGAATTTTAAAAAGCTCTAGACGTCGTTTTCCCATAATTATAACATTTTTAAAAATCCATCCACCCACCCAAAGCCTTGGCGCTACCACACATCGTCATTGGGAAAATGGCTACAGTAAATACAATTAAAGTAGATGCGGAGTGTCGCGTTCTCCAAGACAAATTCATATTTTCTGGGTCGAAGTGAAAGGCAAACCTGTATGCCTAGTTTGTGAGGATGCACTTGCAGTAATGAAAAAGGCCAATTTCGTGTGCCCAACAAGTCGCCTTTACGAAACCTTGTTTGGATGGAGAAAATGTTATGCAAGTAAGTTTTGTGGTGATCGATTTTATCGCAAAGAAACTGAAGCCTAATTTGAAATGAGAATTTGTAAAATAGTTGCTAGCACCAGACAGGTGAGGACTTTTCTCGGCTATGAACAAATTTGAGCTACGGTTGAAAAATTAAGTGACCTTACTACAGATGGAGCGCCAGCCATGGTTGGCTCTAAAAAAGGGTTAACTGCATTGGTGATAACATGAATTGTCTTGATCTTGATCCAAGTGATTTAATTGGAGGCAACTGCATCATACATCAAGAAAGTCTGATGAAGGCGAACAACGTAATGGCAACTGTAGTGTCGACCTGCAATTGTATCAAAAGCAAAGGGCTGAACAACCGCCAATTTAAAGAGCTGTTGAGTGATATTGAATCGGAGTATGGTGATCTGGTTTACCATTGTGAGGTACGATGGTTGAGCCGTTGAAACATGCTCGCGCGGTTTTACGGACTGAAAGATGACGTAAACAACTCATGAAGGGGAAACCTGTCGCGGAACTGAGTGATGACAAGTGGATGTGTGATTTGGCCTTCTTGGTGGACATAACCAAGTATCTGTCTGACTTGAACGTCAAGCTCCAAGGGCCAAACCAGCTTCTCAGCGATCTGCTGTCAAACGTGAAATCGTTCGCAACGAAATTAAAGCGGTGACAAGTCCAACTAGAAAGGAGTAACAATACAATTATTTTAAAAGTCATATGCACTTTCACACCTCATCCGCCCAAATCGTTTTTAAACCCAGCATTATATAATCATTTGGACATCAAGCATCACTAAAATGATTATTTTCCTACTCTGCAAGGACAAGAGCCTGAGATTACGTGGGAATATGCCGGTGAGAGTGGAAATCTCGCGAAGACATTCTGTGAGCGGTTTAAGAATGTGAAAAGTATACAACTGGAGTTGAACATATTTGCAACCCCGTTTAACGTCGAACTAGCGGATGTGCCAGACGACCTTCAACACGAAGTCATTGAGCTGCAAAGCAATGACGAGCTCAAAGCCAGTTTGACTGACACAAACCTGGAAAACCAGCTGCGAGTAGCGTCATCTTCACTGCCAGCTGACATGAAAAGCCTCGTCAAATATGAACTTTAAGCCATCGCATTAGAGGTGAGTTTGAACAAGTAATCATAATATTATTTACAATACTGATATTTATTTAAATAGGACTAGCAAGAAACATAAGTCTTACCCTATAAAACCAATGTCAGTGATTAAAGTCACATTAAAACATGAAAGCAGAAAATAGCAACTTTTAATATGAACCCAAATTAATTTAGAAATATCCAAATGCCCCTTGATGGCAAAAAGGTTCCCCACCAGTCTTACAGTAATGTACTGTCATTTCTCTTCGCTTATTTCAGCTGTTCTTGCCATAATATGGACTTGGTCTTATACCAAATAGGGCTATATTCTGTATATCACCCCTACCTTGTCACAACACAAATGATTGGCTCAAACACGTTAAGGAAATACATTCAACAAATTAACAAGGCACATCTGTTAATTGAATTGAATTCCAAGTGACTACCCCATGAAGCTGGTTGAGAGAATTCCAAGAGTGTGCAAAGTGTGGTTACTTTGAAAAAATCTCAAATATTTATGGATTTTAACACTTTTTTGGTTACATGATGTTATTTTATAGTTTGTCTTCACTATTATTCTACAATGTAGAAGAGTGTGGTGTCAGGAAAATAACCTCACACTCAACGTCAACAAAACTAAGGAGATGATTGTGGACTTCAGGAAACAGCAGAGGGAACACCCCCCTATCCACATCGATGGAACAGTAGTGGAGAGGGTAGCAAGTTTTAAGTTCCTCGGCATACACATCACAGACAAACTGAATTGGTCCACTCACACTGACATGGTCGTGAAGAAGGCGCAGCAGCGCCTCTGCAACCTCAGGAGGCTGAAGAAATTTGGCTTGTCACCAAAAGCACTCACAAACTTCTACAGATGCACAATCGAGAGCATCCTGGCGGGCTGTATCACCGCCTGGTACGGCAACTGCTCCGCCCTCAACCGTAAGGCTCTCCAGAGGGTAGTGAGGTCTGCACAACGCATCACCGGGGGCAAACTACCTGCCCTCCAGGACACCTACACCACCCGATGTTACAGGAAGGCCATAAAGATCATCAAGGACATCAACCACCCGAACCACTGCCTGTTCACCCTGTTATCATCCAGAAGGCGAGGTCAGTACAGGTGCATCAAAGCTGGGACCGAGAGACTGAAAAACAGCTTCTATCTCAAGGCCATCAGACTGTTAAACAGCCACCACTAACATTGAGTGGCTGCTGCCAACACGCTGTCATTGACACTGACCCAACTCCAGCCACTTTAATAATGGGATTTGATGGGAAATGATGTAAATATATCACTAGCCACTTTAAACAATGCTACCTTATATAATGTTACTTACCCTACATTATTCATCTCATATGCATACGTATGTATATACAGTACTCTACATCATCGACTGCATCCTTATGTAATACATGTATCACTAGCCACTTTTAACTATGCCACTTTGTTTACTTTGTCTACATACTCATCTCATATGTATATACTGTACTCTATACCATCTACTGTATGCTGCTCTGTACCATCACTCATTCATATATCCTTATGTACATATTCTTTATCCCCTTACACTGTGTATAAGACAGTAGTTTTGGAATTGTTAGTTAGATTACTTGGTTATCACTGCATTGTCAGAACTAGAAGCACAAGCATTTCGCTACACTCGCATTACCAACAGAAAGGTTGCAAGTTCAAATCCCCGAGCTGACAAGATACAAATCTGTCGTTCTGCCCCTGAACAGGCAGTTAACCCACTGTTCCTAGGCCGTCATTGAAAATAAGAATGTGTTCTTAACTGACTTGCCTAGTTAAATAAAGGTAAAATAATAAAAAATGCAATCGAAGGACACAATCTACCCACATTTACTTCATTAACATGGCAATCAGTTTGCAAAGCAGGGTAAAAGAGTCCTTTCTTAGTCAGAGGCAAAATACATATATCTGTCTTTGGCCACAGCTTGCATGTCTCCCACAGTCCCATGAGACCAATGTCTTCCAGCTGAGCCACCACTGTCCATCACCAATAAGTTTGACTGCAGACATGATCCTAATTACAATGGTAGTCAGTATCTCAGGTGTGTCCTTGCTAGAAGACAGTGCTATTCACAAAATACATGATCACTGCACTCACACACAAAAACTGAGACAACCAAACAAGGGTAAATACTTATAAAATGTCAATCTTTATTTAAACCCAAACGACAGCGTCCACAATGAATGCACAACATAGCAAATGGGTAACAGAATGGTAGCGTAAAAACACAGGACATATCAATTCCTTTACAGTTCCAATGGGAGAAAAGAGTATTAATGATTAACCACCAATTTATAGAAATGCCACAAATGCATTTTACAGCTATATCAACTACTAGACTGATGAGACACAAATACCGGTACACATTAGCAGCAATGTGTCAAAAGGAATGCCATAAATGAAATGCAGTAGAATTAACATTCTGAAGCCTTATTGGAGAGATCTGATGGGAGGGCAACCAATTCAAGCAAACAATTTAGCAGAAAACCCCTCAAAATTGACATTGTGTCCTAAAAAAAGGTGGTCCTAGGCTTACATACATACAAATTCCAACATCTTCAGGCCATCCCTATCAGTTGGTACACTTGGTCCATCACAGTTATGGAGATCGCTATAGCTGTACCTCGATTCCCCTCCTTCAGGGAGCAGTAGTTAAATTCATAACTTCACGACTGGCTGGGCCAAATTGTCTGACTGTACTAGACAGGGCCGCATAAGGATGTCCATGTCATAGAATATCTACAATAGAGAGGTAATCCTCTCATCTCTGAGCAGAGCGCCAGTCTCAACCGTACATGTCCTCTCTGTCTGCGTTGTAGATCTCTCCCTCCTGCAGGGAGGCGAAGTTGAGGAAGTGAGAGGGGCGATGGACCTCGTGGTAGAACTCCTTGGGGTTGGACAGCTGCAGGTCATACTTCATGTTGGGGTCGTGGCGGACACCTGAAAGAGGAGGATGTATAATTGATACACTACATTACCAAACGTATGGACAACCCTTCAAATTAGTGGATTTTGCTATTTTTCAGCCACAGCAGTTGCTGACAGGTGCATAAAATCGAACAAACATTGTCAGTAGAATGTCCTGTACTGAAGGCCTCAGTGACTTTCAACGTGACACCGTCATAGGATGCCAGTTTGTCAAATTTTTGCCCTGCTCGAGTTGCCCTGGTCACCTGCAAGTGCTGTTATTGTGAAGAGGAAACATCTAATAGCGACAACGGCTCAGCAGCGAAGTCAAACTCAGAGAACGGGATTGCCAAGTGCTGAAGCACATAAAAATCATCTGTCCTCAGTTGCAACACTCACCACCAACCAAATTCCAAACTGCCTTTGGAAGCAACATCAGCATAATAACTGTTTGTCGGGAGCTTCATGAAATGGGTTTCCATGGCCGATCAGCCACACACACAAGCCTAAGATCACCATGCCAAGAATCGTCATGGTTCGCGCTAGGCCCCTTAGTGAAGGGGAATCTTAACACTACAGCATAATAACATTCTAGATGATTCTGTGCTTCCAACTTTGTGGTAGGCCCTTGTTTCAGCATGACAATGCCCCCGTGCACCAAGCGAGGTCCATACAGAACGCCGACTGGCTGAATTGAAGCAAGTCCCCACAGTAATGTTCCAACATCTAGTGGAACGCCTTCCCAGAAGAGTAGAGGTTGTTATGGCAGCAAAGGGGGATCAACTCCATATTAATGCCCATGATTTTGGAATAAGATTTAAGATGAGCAGGTGTCCACATACACAACATGGTCAAAAGTATGTTAACAAACACTGCAAGCACGTGGTTGTAAAAATGCTTAATTTTCCTAATATGCTATTTCACTGTTGTAGAATTTAATGGTTTCAAATAGACTAAGATTTTAAGACACTGAGAAGAGGTTAGCCATTAAAGAAGATTCTCTATTTAGCACAAGTTTTAGTCTGGGAATAGGTTTTAATCTGTCTGAAATCCGCCCTCAAAGCAGTGTGGGTTTAGCAGAGAATCCCGTGTTCTATGCACTACTCACCCATGAAGTTGTAGTTCCAGGAAACCTGTCCAGGCACCATGAAGAAGCCCAGGAAGCGGTCAGACAGAAGCATCTGAACCCTCTCATAGTGGGAGGGCAGGTAGCCCTTGGGGTTGTTGCCCTTGTCTGTGTTCTGTCTGCCCCACTCGTACCCACTGGGAGTCAGCTTGTAGGCCGTCAGCGTGCATGAGCCAGGAGTGAAACTGGAAATGAATAAATATACATGATGCAACTAGAATGTTAAGAAGAAGAGATGCATGTATAGGTGGACTTAATCTGTTTACAAATGTGGTTGGGACGGTGAACTAGACTTGTGTGATGAATAACCTTACACGAGTCATGAAGGCCTTCGCTCAACAGGCTAACCCAGTCTAGTGACAAGTAGACTGTCTGGATTCAAACACCACCCAACATACAATGCCCTCTATCATGAAGTAAAACCTTATTCAAATTAGCTGCAACAGTTGAAGTCGGAGGTTTACATACACCTTAGCCAAATACATTGAAACTCAGTTTCACAATTCCTGACATTTGATCCTAATACAAATTCCCTGTCTTAGGTCAGTTAGGTCACCACTATTTTAAGAATGTGAAATGTCAGAATAATGGTAGAGAGAATTATTTATTTCAGTCTTTATTTCTTTCATCACATTCCCAGTGGGTCAGAAGTTTACATACACTCAATTAGTATTTGGTACACCCACAGGTGTAAATAGGTGTAAATACATCCACAGGTACACCTCCAATTGACTCAAATGATGTCAATTAGCCTATCAGAAGCTTCTAAAGCCATAATATCATTTGAGATTTTCCAAGCAGTTTAAAGGCAGTCAACTTAGTGCATGTAAACTTCTGACCTACTGGAATTAGTGAATCATAGCGAATGATAAGTGAAATAATCTGTCTGTGAACAATTGTTGGAAAAATGACTTGTGTCATGCACAAAGTAGATGTCCTAACCGACTTGCCAAAACTATAGTTTGTTAACAAGAAATTTGTGGAGTGGTTGAAAAACGAGTTTTAATGATTCCAACCTAAATGTATGTAAACTTCTGACTTCAACTATATATGCAAACTCACTGCTGGTAAGTGTAAAGAAAAAAGCAAGTACAAGAATCTGGCCTACCTGCAGGTGATGATGATGGTCTTCTCTCCGTCCCAGGCGGGGTTGTCAGCCATGATCTTGGCGTGGCTGGTGACGTCCTGGGGGGAGAGCTGGGGAGACTCGTTGGGCTGGGTGTGGATCCAACCCAGGGGCTCCATCTCCTGCAGGGGGAGACAGGGTAGAGAAGAGGTGAGACACGGGAAGTAGAGAGGGATTTGTGTGTTCTGCCCTCATCAGGAACTGAACACTTCCAATTTCAAAGGCTATGGCATACATAAAAACACAAGGAAAATGAGTCATGGTCTATGGTTAATCACTTCCAAATACTGAGACGTGATCCAGTAAACCGCATGCATTACACATGGCATCAAATCGTGTTTTTTGCATGTGTGTACATTATTCCCCAAGTCTGTACCTTGAGGTACTCGTGACCAGGCAGCTGATTGGGTAGGTGGACGGTCTGATGAGTTCCCCACTGGGGTACCATGACGATACACCTGATCTCCTTCACCTGGGGGTTGTCAGGGGGACTGGTGCCGTACAGGTAACCTGCAATCTGAAGACAGGAGATGCACACATCAGCAACACACACATTCAGATTTACAGATATATAATATTATACAAGACATGACTTAAGGTCATGACCAAATAGTTCTGTTCCAGGAGCTCTTCATTCATATAAGAGGATTACAATAATAATGGGATGTTGATAGATATGAAGGTAGAGTGATTTGACTGTTTTAGCATCATGGTAGGCATTTTATCTCGAGGGTCACAAGCAGAGACAACTAGGAGAAATGTACTGTGATAAACAGGATAGACCATAGGCTACTGACCTGGGCTCGCAGGTCTGAGATGCAGATGAACTTCTTGAGGACGTTCTTGGGCAGGATGTAGGTGTAGCCTGTCTCCTTGATGTCATCAGACGACACGTAGATGTGGTTGGTCCTCAGGTGCAGGTTGGCAGCAGAGATGGCCCTGCAGGAGGACGAGGAAGAACCATGTTAGGACTTTCAGACAAGACAATAGAAACAGAAAATAATTCTTAAAAAAGGTCAAGTTATCAAAGAGCCAATATAGACGTTCTGATGTCTGAAGCTATGGCCTTGATTTTGCAACTCCCGCTTTGAGAACTATAATATACCAAACATAAAGCTCCATGAAAGTTTATTACATTCCTTTGTCAGCACCATGTGTGAGTGGAAGGATATATAAACCTAATTCAAATGTCACAATCATATTCTATGAGATCACTAATATTATTGTAAAAATATAGGGAAATCTACAACATTTAAAATCCAAAGTCTCCCCCTACATACCTGACTCTCCATTCTGTCTTGGAGGAGAAGGTCTGTGTCTCGTAGTTGGAGGTTGTTGAGGTGATGATCTCGTCTCCATGTTTGTTGACTGTGCGTGTTTGCGTGGCGGTGAGCTGGGACTGCTCCTTGGTCTGCTTCTCGATCTCAGCGATCTGCTGGCGCTGCTGGGACGGAGCAGAGATCTCCATGCCCAGGATGATGTCACGGATCTCAGACTGGGTCAGAGACGCCACGTTGACGCTGGATAGGACAAAGTTGAAGTCAGAAATAGCGGAGGGAAGTTTGGGAATGAAATGCATGCTCGCTTGCAGTGGGAATCCCAGATGCTACTTGATTCCAACAAAAATAGTCAGACGCATTTTTGCATTAGCTTATTGAGATTGTTAGAGATTTTTCTTTGAGGTGTTATGAAGCTTCATGCCAGCTTTTCGAAGGCCACCACAGCCACTCACTTGTTCTTCTTTCCATAGTCGGCCAGGATGAGGTCTTTAAGCTGCACCTCCACCTTGATCCACTCTTCGTCGGTCAGTGTGGGCCAGATGTGGTGAGGCTCTGTGATGGTGGTCTTATCAGGCTTCAGGATCACCTTGGCACGGTCGTTGTTCACATGGAGCGCTCTTAGGATCAGGATAAGACGTGAGAATGCCTAGAGACAGGAAACAGAGCCGTACAGACACTGGTTAAACAGGGGAATGACAGAAACAGCCCCCACAATAAAAGTTGTGCATTCTAGAAGAGCTTCTAGAATGAGAAACAGGACTAGACAATTATGCCATAAATATCAACACTCTTCAAGAGGCTGGCTCCTATGTATACTTTAATTATTATTCTTAAAAAATTTTTTTTTACTTTTTACATTGACCTTATTGGCTGTAATTGGTAGAAATCTCTGTTAAATTGTTTTTAGTCTCATTCCAGTATTATCGGTCACAAGAAGTGAGCTGCCACTCACAGTCTGGGAGGAGAGTGCCTTGAGCCACTCATTCTACCAATACTACCACCATCCTGCTTAAGTCTCATTCTAAACTGAGCAAAAAAATGTAAATGTCCTCTGTCAACTGCGTTTACTTTCAGAAAATTTAAAATCAAAATCAAAAGTAACAGTCAGTATCTGGTGTGGCCACCAGCTGCAAGTACTGCAGTGCATCACCTCCTCATGGACTGTACCAGATTTGCCCGTTCTTGCTGTGAGATGTTACCCCACTCTTTCACCAAGGCACCTGCAAGTTCCCGGACGTTTTTTGGGGGGGAATGGCCCTAGCCCTCACCCTCCGATCCAACAGGTCCCAGACGTGCTCAATAGGATTGAGATCCGGGCTCTTCGCAGGCCATGGCAGAACATTGACATTCCTGTCTTGCAGGAAATCACACATAGAATGAGCAGTATGGCTGGTGGCATTGTCATGCTGGAGGGTCATGTCAGGATGATCCTGCAGGAAGGGTTCCACATGAAGGAGGAGGATGTCTTCCCTGTAACGCACAGCGTTGAGATTGCCTGCAATGACAACAAGCTCAGTCCGATGATGCTGTGACACACAGCCCCAGACCATGACGGACCCTCCACCTCCAAATCGATCCCACTCCAGAGTACAGGCCTCGGTGTAACGCTCATTCCTTCTACGATAAATGCGACTTCGACCATCACCCCTGGTGAGACAAAACCGCTACTCGTCAGTGAAGAGCACTTTTTGCCAGTCCTGCCTTGTCCAGCAACGGTGGGTTCATGCCCATTGGTGATGTTGTTGCCAGTGATGTCTGGTGAGGACCTGCCTTACAACAGGCCTACAAGCCCTCAGTCCAGCCTCTCTCAGCCTATTGCGGACAGTCTGAGCACTGATGGAGGGATTGTGCGTTCCTTGTGTAACTTTGGCAGTTGTTGTTGCCATCCTGTACCTGTCCCGCAGGTGTGATGTTCGGATGTACCAATCCTGGGCAGGTGTTGTTACACGTGGTCTGCCACTGCGAGGACGATCAGCTGTCCGTCCTGTCTCGCTGTAGCGCTGTCTTCGACGTCTCACAGTACGGACATTGCAATTTATTGCCCTGGCCACATCTGCAGTCCTCATGCCTCCTTGCAGCATGCCTAAGGCACGTTCACGCAGATGAGCAAGGACCCTGGGCATCGTTCTTTTGGTGTTTTTCCAGAGTCAGTAGAAAGGCCTCTTTAATGTCCTAAATTTTCACAACTGTGACCTTAATTGCCTACCATCTGTAACCTGTTAGTGTCTTAACGTCTGTTCCACAGGTGCATGTTCGTTAATTGTTTGTGGTTCATTGAACAAGCATGTGTTTAAAACTTTTACAATTAAAATCTAAAGTTATTTGGATTTTTACAAATTATCTTTGATAGACAGGGTCCTGACAGGGTCCTGAAAAGGGGATGTTTCTTTTTTGCTGAGTTTAAAACAAAAAAAGTAGAAAGTAGACTCACAGTGTAGGAAGAGATGGTCTTGAGCCAGTCATCGTACAGGTTGAAGAGGACCATCTGAGGCTCGGTGGCCTTCAGGATTAGGTCTCCAAACTTCTCCACCTTCAGACAGGCCTGGAAGGGCAGCTGCAGCTCAGAGCCCTTGATCACGATGTTGGGGAAGTCCAGCAAGTGCACCTGGGAGGAGGAAGGGATAAAAAATGTTCCACATTGGTCATCTCAAGTCTTTCAATATTAATAATGTCAAATCGTATCAAAACAGATCACTGATCATCGCAATAGTTAATATTTATAATCTCAGTCAAGTTCAACTGAGTCCTTTCCTTCATCTCTACTGATGTAGAAATTGGGCAGATTAATGCTATGTCTATATCAATGAGGAGTGTGAAGCGCAATCAAGCAATCGATGTGATTGTGAGTTATGGGGTCTCACCTCAAGGGGATCCAGCATGCCCTTCCTGGTGACAATGATCTGTTTGGGCTGCTCCTCCACAGGTAGGGAACGAATAAGAGCAGCCACCTCCTCAGCTGTCTTCCACTTAGCCAGCTATAAAGGGAGAGGGAACAGAGGAAGGAAAGAAAGAGGGAAGGAAACAAGGAAAGTTTATTTATTAGATTGTTTATTTAACTAGGCAAGTCAGTTAAGAACAAATTCTTATTTAGAATGACGGCCTACCCCGGCCAAACCCTAACAACGCTGGGCCAATTGTGTGCCACCCTATGGGACTCCCAGTCACGGCTGGTTGTGATACAGCCTGGAATTGAACCAGGTTCTGAGATGTAGTGCCTTAGACCCCAATGAGCACAACTAGTCTTCCATGCATATTTGTTTCGCTCCATTCCAGAGTTTTATTGCCCTGTGCATTGCTAAAGAGAGTGACAGGTCTTTTTCATTTGAAGACGTACCTGTCCCAGACGTTTCTGTCCGGCCCACACAGAGGTATGGATGATCTTGAGGAAGAGCTGACCTGTCCTGGGGTTGAAGATGAAGATGGCTCCATTGATGGGCTTGGTGGTCAAGTTACCCTCAAACGTCTGCAAGGACAGAGCGGGAGTATTTACATGACTGAAGACAGAGGATGCTGAACACAGAGGCTATCTAACAGTAGTTCTTTTCACAAATGTTTAATTGTCTGAAAATGTTATACTCTGCAAAAAAAGCTATTCTAGAGGTACTGTTGTGCCAGACAGAATCTAACCCATATAATTAGAATCCCTAGAACATTGACACCAATCTCAGAATGTCTGTCTCCTCACTCACCTTGTGGATGGTGACACGGTAGACATTAGTGTCGTCCACAAACCAGATGATCTGATTGGAGAAGAGCTCTCCGTAGTTCTGGGAGGACAGGTAGGGCTCAGTGGGCTCTGAGGAGTAGAGCTGCAGACCCTTACGGATGCGCTCCCTCAGGACGTACAGAGCAGGGTTGGCCTTCATGATCTTAGCCATGGCCTGCTGGATAAGAGGCTTGCCTCCCGGGAACCAGTTACCGTACCCACTGGAGGGAGGAGAGAGAAAAGAGGGTGGATGATGAGTTCTTATGTTATGTAACAGACGTAAACAAACACGTGTTCAATAACCCCCTTTATGTTGAGGGCAACGGTTGACAAACAAGACTACTAGCTACACTAACAAAACTTAATCACTTATGTGGACATTAGTGGAAATACTAGAACTCATGTCAACAGGCTAGAACATTTCTCCATTACTTATCATGCAGACATTAGCAGAAATGTTAGCGTAGCTATGGTAACCTGTGGAGGTTGTAGGCCAGGTCGATGGCGATGAGCACCCCAGTGGGGGAGGGGTAGATGCTCATGTTGTCGGTGGTGTAGTCCAGGAACTTGGCTCTGGCGTAGCGCTCGATGTCATGAGAGTCGTAGTCTCCCCAGCGAAGCTGTATGTCGATCCAGTACTTCTGGGTGGTGGTGCTGTCCATGACATCCCTGAAGAGAGGTCAAGGGTGAATTAGTACTAAGAAAGAAATAATGTCTTTATAAATTGCAAGAAGAACTTGGCTTCTTGTCAAACTTTTTTGTTTGACAAGTTTGGAAGCATCTTCCATTTTGAGGGCATATTAAAAATGGATATCTGCGAAACATCGTTCATATCCAACTAAGAAAAGGCTTCAGCGTTAACCTGATACAAAGTTGAAAAGACTGTAGTGTCGTACTTTGAGTCAGCGAGCAGCGAGGGGCGTGAGACGTTCCACTTGTAGGAGGCGAAGAGTAGTATGTCGGCGCAGGAGGAGTTCATCTTGTAGGACTTCCTGGGGTGAATGGTTTCCTTCTGCACTGTCTCAATCTCCAGGGCATCCAGCTCCTGGTCAAACACCTACATAGACAGAGGGAATTCATTATTTTCTGGAAAAGTTTTTATACAATCAAAATGGACTTTTCAACCACGTTGTTTTGTGATGTTGGTAGAGAATGTCCTTTAAAGAAATGCAGTGACATTTGGTTTTTGCTGCCCGGAAAGGCAGTGAAGGCAAAGGTACACAAAACTTTATCATTGGAGTCTACACTTATGTCTCAGAGTCATCAGACATCCTGGGATCCCTGATTGAACCAAATACATCAAGCTGAGATATAAGCTCCTAGTAACGTGCCTGACAGAGATCCATGACGACGCTCTCGTGGATCTTCTGCCACAAGTGAGCCCTGAAGATCTGGATGAGGGAGATCTTCAGGGTGGGGATCTTTCCGTGCATGAAGATCCCGGTCAGATCCAGCTGCACTTGGAAACCCACGTACACCTAGAGAGGACAGAGTACGGAGCGGAATTGTGAGTGTCAAGAGTAGTAAAACAACATCTGGGAAATGCATCCGTGTGCGTGTAGTCGGGTACTCACGTTGGCCCTGTTGATGGTGGGAGACCACCAGAGGGTGAAGCGACGGTTGGGGATCTGGTTCAGACCAGATCTCTGGGCGTTGGTCAGCTTCTTCCATTTCATGGACTCCTCAAAGCCACTGGCCTTCTCCCTGTGGTGAAGTGGAGATGAGGCTGGAGGTTAGCGAGGTAAAAAACCCATACCTCACATCTACATTACTGATGTTATATTGTGTCTTTGAGCATCCATACCAAAAATACTTTTGAAAAAAAGAGTGTGCAAAGCAGTGGCTTCTTTGAAGACACTCAAATATGAAACATTTTGATTTGTTTTAATTTTTGGGGGTTACTACATGATTCCATATGTGTTATTTCATAGGTTTGAGGTCTTCACTATTATTCTACAAGGTAGAAAATAGTAAAAATAAAGAAAAACCCTGGAATGAGTAGGTGTGTCTAAACTTTTGACCGGTAGTATATGCACGCACACACACACGCAATAATAACAATTAAGTCATATAGTGAATGAGTGTGTGGTACTGACCAGAAGAGACCCTCCCAGGTGGGGAAGTAGGTCCCTTTGAAGAGCGTGTGTTCCAGGATGCCCTCCACCCCTCCCAGAGCCTGGATCATGTCTGTCCTGTAGTTGTTGAGGTTCCACAACTTCCCGTCGTGCCGCTGGTGGGTCCACCAGAATGGGTTCTGCTTCAGAACCTACGGGACAATCAGACAGACTAGAGTTAATGTTCTGCTCCACAACCTAGGATACTATGAGAAAGAGCATAGAATTATTGTTTGGACAAATGCTTAAGGCATTTACCAGAATTGAAATGTATTTGTAGTTTATTTGTAAATGTCCAAGTCAATCTTTCGTTAAGAGCACATATTTCTTTTAAAATCTGCAGTACCCACTGGTCCGTGTCTTACCTGGTACTGTTTGAAGTCAGTGCGGACCCTCCAGCCCTTGTCGTAGGCCAGCGTGTGTCTGTCCTTCTGGAACAGGGTGTTGATACGGGGGATACCTCTGTCCCAAGAGTCCTCCAAGTCCTCCAGGGTCAGACGCCTAACAGGGACAACACATCATCAACTCTCATCGTCCTAAGCCTCTGAACCATTTGACCATCTGGTTACAGACTATGCAGCTAAACCTGGGTTTACACCCCACCAAGTGTACTCCTTAGAAAAACCTCAAAATGTTGAGTTACACATTCTGGCATGCACCAAAATATTAATATGGAGCCACCCGTGCAATGTGTGATTGAGTACGCAGAGTGGAGCTTAAATCTAGCCTACATGGGAACAAGGGAACAACTGTCTTGCCTGTGTAGGTGTTCAGTACCTGTTCTGTGCGATAGCCTCCTGTCTCTTCAGGGCGTACTCTGCCCAGACTCTCTGGGAGTCGATGAACTCACTCTCCCAGGGCTGGATGTAACGGTACAGGTTAGGAATCAGCTGGTCCTCCTCGTGGCTCATACCGGACCGGAAATGGGTGATGCCAACGTCAGTCTGCTTCGACCACCTGAGGGAGGGGGGCAGGACAAGAAGGGTTAGTGGCAGGAAGGAAATCTTGCATCTAACTTGTAATTTAAAACATGTATCAATCGGTAATGGTGACATTTCAGGGAGGCAGTAATGTAGCCAGGTCTATCTTCATTAGTTACTAGTTCATTAGTTATTAGATAACTAGAAACGTTATATCGTTATCCAGCTCAGAGGCTTACATTGAAGGTTATCAAAGCTTGCAGCAAGTTGACTTTGTTAACCTCATACAGGAACTTCTATGGCCCGGTCTAGACAAATCTTAGCTTCTACATATTCTGCGTTTTGCGCTTACCTCAGATCCGACTGTGGGATGAGGACGTGTCCCATGGACAGCATGCCCAGCCCTCCCAGCTCCTTGGGGGTGTAGAAAACGACAGGGGGGAAGCGACTGGGCATCTTGGAGTTGAGGCCAATCTTGATACGGGTCTGGATCTTGTTCTCACACTTCACCAGCAGGTCCAGCAGCTCCTGGGTGTTGACCACCGCCTCGCGGAAGTACGTCATCAGACCAATCAGAGCCGTGTTCCACTTGTTCACAATCTGACGGGATATAAAATTATTTCAACATTAGTACAGTTCTCATAACTCAAACTATTTATGAACCCAACTAATGATTCAATTTAATTTAATACATTTCTTTATTTGGTATACTTCTATACACAATTATATTTAAATGTGAGAAAAACAACCTCGGTGAAGAAAGGAATAGTGGTTTTGTAAAGGAGTTACCTTGGTGAAGGTGGTGGATCCTGAGGCCATGAGTATCTGTCGGACTCTGTTGTGGAACCGCTGCATGGACTCATCATCCACACGCAGGAAACACTGGGCCGTACGCTCTTTGGTCACCTACATACAGACGGAGACACAGATGGACACAGTAAGCACAGCGATCTCACCACATTTATCCTACAGTTGAAGGGATAGTTTCCCCAAAAATAGTGTTCAAGCGATTCATAAAACTTTAGTACAAGGGACAAAAAAGTGTAGCAGTGTATCAGTTCCAGTCAACCACGGTGATGAAGGTCTGACCGTATCTGGTGGAGGCTGTCATGATTGTTTAGCATGCCACTGTTCCCCTGTATCACCATGGAGACGCAGGACAGGGTCAACTGGTGTGCGTACAAACCAAGTAACATCACCCTTCCTCAGTCCCCTCTCACCTCGTTCTGCAGGTTCCAGACGCCGTCCTTGTGGGTGAACTCCTCGTAGCTGGTGCGACACTTGGGCAGGATGCGGCACTCGAAGCCACACATGTTGAAGAGCAGGTTAGGGTTGTCTTTGCTGTAGACGGACACAAAGCTGTTCTCCCATTGGACCGTGGTCACAGAGCGAGGCAGACGGTTCTTAATGTCCCAGAACACAGCACGACCCCTGGACGGTTAGACAGGGAGGAACCACCATTATTTCAATTACAAGTATCTTCAGGGAAAATAACATGTGCAGGTCTCACGTCAGTACATCTCACACAAGGACTGCATTATTTTCTCAGCTACTCCACTACGGTTCCATATCAACTCCATCTTAAAGAACTAACAACGGGGGGACGACTCACAGGTTGACGTCGTGCTTCATCAGTCTCATCCTGGCGTCTCTGGGCCAGCACTTCTTGTTGTTGTAGCCCACAATGTTCTCATTGTTGGGGTCAGGGTGCTCCGTCAGGTACCTCTGGATCAGGTCCCTGGCCTCATCAGCTGAGAACCTGGAAGGAGATAGGAGGACATGTCAACCACTGAGCTTCTACAGATACCTACATGGATAAGTCTAAACGGTTAGTCTGAACCAAGTAAAACTTTGGTGTGCGTTTCTCCTGCTCCTACTCAGGTATTTGATGTAGAGTCAGTTAAGGAGTACTACGTCCTATCTAAGGTGTGGTCTAATTTGTGTACCTGAAAAAGATGTGTATGCGGTCGATGTATCTGCAGTAGAGGCGGATGGGGTGAGCGCTCTCTGTGGCTGTATCTTGGAAGGACAGGAAGTCGTTGGGCATCTGAGGGGGTCCGGCCATCTCACTGGCCCGGTGGAGGCCCAGCACCAACAGGTCCATGACGAGGCCGTAGTACTGCACGATGAACGAGGCAAACTGCAGACCACGGATGATACCGTACGAGTTGGTGTGGTTCATGTCCTGGGATGGGAGAGAGGAAGGATATGACGCTGGGTCTATATATATACGCAACTAAACAGTTAGTAGAGAAGAGTGAACAATGCCATCGCTGAACAACAAAAAGATATTCACAATGCAAATACAATATCTTCCTCATTGCTTTTGAATGAGGAATATTGGAATCTCAGTTTACTTCATGATTTGACTGACATGTAATTGATCTAAACCCTGCACAACAAACCCATCTTCAAGATGGCAAGGTCTTCTCACCTTGTAGTTGATGACCACGTTGTTCTTGGCGGTCATGTAGTCAGCGATGTTGTGGTCCACGATGAGACGCAGCAGTCTGTTGAGCAGCGTCAGATCTATTTTCTCATACATCTTCTCATAGCGAGACTCCAGCATCACGTTACACTCTCCCTCCATCGTCTCCCACACATCCTGCAGGTTGTTGATGCCTGGCAACAAAACATAGGGTACAAACAGTGTTTTTGGCCATCAGTAATGGATATATAATGAAAGCGTCTAACAGAAACAATTGAAGTGGTTGTAGATACGTTTTCCTATTATACAATATGCATTGGCTGCATTGGCTTTGTGAATACACATATACAACTGCTATAAGCAACACGCAACATTTTGGGACTTTTGAAAGCAATGTTGTCTACCCAACATAGTCCTCACCTTGGCACCACTTGTAGACAAGGAGTGGAGGAGGCTCTGTGTCAGCTGGTTTGATCCAGGGGGGGAAGAGACGTCGTTTGTCAGCCTCATACCACAGGTACTGGTCCAGGTAGGCATCTGTGATCTTCTCCAGGGGCTCCACGTCATACACAGGCACCAGGTGGCTGTACAGGTCCATGAACTCTATGCCCACCTAGAGAGGAGGGGAGAGAGGAATAGGTGATTGTTAAGTTCATAGAACAGAGATAGATTTGGGTATTGATACAGTTGTCCTTGTCAACTGAAAGTTCAAATAATCTCCATCTCGTTAGACAAAATTGGGGGGGAACCTAGAGGTTAACTTGTGTTTTCAGAGTAACTTAAGTTGCTAATAAACCGATCATGAGGCAAAAATCTCAGTGTGTATATAGAGTTGGTCCTGGGACTAACCTCCTTGAAGGCTCTCTGTGTGAGCAGGTGACGTTTGATTCTGGACAGGGCCTCGTGAGGGTTGTCATAAGCCTGTTCTATCAGCCCCAACTCCTCTCTCTGGGACTGGTTCAGCCTGGACTTCACACTGGGAAGAGAAAACAACCACACGATCAAGTCATTGCAAGATCAAATAAATAACATACCTCAGCAGAAAGAATCTACAGGCATCTCATCACCCAATAAGCTATCCAAGGTAGCATTACAGTACATGTTCCCTAACAGGAGGCTACAGGGAGTTGGTGTGTTACCTGTAGGCCTCTTTGAGCCTCTCCAGGGCCAGGATGAGCAGCTTGGTGTCGTGTTTGTAGGACAGCGGGGGGAAGGGGATGGGGGAGAAGCGTCTGCTCTCCAGCCAGTGGACTGTGG
The DNA here is from genome assembly GCF_021184085.1 of Oncorhynchus gorbuscha. NCBI lineage: Eukaryota > Metazoa > Chordata > Actinopteri > Salmoniformes > Salmonidae > Oncorhynchus > Oncorhynchus gorbuscha. Next base: position 47,987,814 of record NC_060191.1, on the reverse strand, counting down.
TGGTGTAGATGGCCACAGCCTCCTCTGCTGTGATGTATGGACCATCCTGGGGGAGACAGATTATATATTATACACACTGCTCTAAATGGATATGGCAATATGAAGTCATAGAAACCAAGTTACCAGTTTTTAAACAAATAATAACTACACCTTTAAATTATAGAAAAAGACAAAAACAAGTGTCAGAGTATTATACTACCGACTCAGCCTGTTCTTGAGAGACTGGTGGCCCTGTTAACTCTGCTGGTTTGCTGTTGCATATCTGAATTGTCTACACTTCTCACAGCCGAGTAGGTAGTTGCACCATAGAGATAAAACTGTGTTTTACTTCCATGGTTGCATCAGCTATGCAGTTAACTAGTGCATTCTTTCCCATAAATGAGGACCACAGTGTGCATTGTATTACCTTCAGGTAGTTGTGCTGCCTCTCCTGCTCAGCTTTCAGGTACAGACGGGTCAGTCTGCCCAGGTTCTTCTTGCACACAGTTTTGTCCACGGTGGCGCCGCGCCTGATTCGCTCGCGGTTATAGTGGGCCGTGTTGGTCCACCAATCAGCTTTGGCCTTCACATACCGTAGGATCATGTTCTCGATGGGGGTGGGCAGGCCTGGGACCTGGAGGGAGGACACGGATTAGACAGGTCAAAAGCTGTCAGTACTGGATAGGTGTAAATGAAGTACCTTCCAGGGAATCAAACTGCGTTTATTGCTTACAATATTGTTATTGCTTACAATATTGTTATTGCTGATGCCAACTGCGTTTAATGAAAGATTATATTTCTATAACATTTCACCAATAAATATTCTTAAAGCAATCATCTACTCTGCATTCCCTGAACTGCCCCTACCTTTTCAGCAGTCAAACCAAGCACACACACCCCTGGAATGAAGCCCCCAACATTCCTTTCCCTCTATATGCTGCCTCCTCATCCCTATACATCCCCTCTATGTCATCATACCTTCCAGGGAATGTTGGCCTTCCAGCAGCGCCACGACTCAGAGAGGTGCTGCAGGATGGTTCTGGCCTTGTTCTGCTTGATGCCCTCAGGCATCATATCCAGGATGTCGTGCATCACAGCCGCACGCAGCTCTAGGTCAAAGTGGGACTCCACGCGCTGCTTCGTCACAGTCTTCGCCACGCCCTTGGAGTGACGACCTGTTGAAGGGGACATTCATGATTGGTTGATAGACTAATTGAGAACACAATAGGTACAAGAGCTTCTCATGTGAGTAAATCAATGATCCATAGTTAATTCATCACGGTTTTCTTATCATCACAGTCCTCCCTTTTCATAACCCTTCACACAGACACATCTAAATATTTACAATTGCTCAAGGACACAAAAGCAACTTGGCAAACGAGTAGTTCATTGATGGGCCATACCGCATCAGTTGATAATGATTCATTTCACACAAACAATTCTAACATGACCTATGACAAAGGGGAAGTTAAAAGGCCTTACCTTCGAACTGCCTGGCCAGCAGGTTGCCGAGCCATCTCTCTAGCAGGGGGGTGATGCCCCTCATGAAGAACAGCCATACCCTCCATCCTGGGGCCCAGAACCCACAGCCTGGACCCTTACCCACCGGACCCTGAGAACACACAGGAAAACGCACACCTTCAACAACAAACCCAGGCTTTAGTTCTGTCCCAAAATAACCACCAATACATTATTAGGGCAGGTGTGTTACTTAGTGTCTTCAGACATATTTACTTTACTAAATCTGCAATAAAGGTAATGTTTGTGTGCATTTACATAGATCTGTCTCTGTGTGTATACTCAGTACTCACAGTATTGAAGCGGTAGTAGATGAGGTGCTTGAGGTCCTTGCACATGCGGATCTGTCTCATCAGCTTGTACTTGTAGCGGTACATGCCAGTCAGCTGGCCCACGTGGGCAAAGATGTACTGCAGCCCGTCTGACAACTACAGACCAAGGAGGAAGTAGGGAGAAACAATAACTATTAGGAAAGACTTTAAATTGAAATAGGTTTGACTCATTTGATAAAAACAGGTACTTCCTGGTAACTCGAAATGACACAACAACAAGGTTCCAGTTTAACAACGTTTACTAAACTGTTTTAGCATACTACATGGTTGCCATTGCACTCAGGCCAGGTTCATCAACAACGAGACTGCTGCACAGGTGCACTAATAACAGAGTGATAGCCCCGTAATAACGGAAATATAGGGATACTTAAAACATGACATTAACACTTCTAACTGTGAGCCAAAATCAAATCATGCTATTTAAACACCACATAAAAATATTTTATTTGAGCTTTAATGTGATTCAAATGTGTGTTACTGACCTGGAAAGCATCCACGTTGCCCAGTCTGTACTGTACGTGGCTGTCCACCACCAGCTTGCTGAGACGCAGCACCTCTCGGCACAGATGGAAGGCATTCCCGAACCTGGACTTCTTACGTTCCTGAAGGGACAGACACCACGGGCGCATTCAGCATGGTACAACATTGTGGAACTGGCTTAGATAGAACTGCCATGATTCTACTTGTCAAAGAGGCATGTTCGTTCTATATATCATATTTCTATCTGCAACGTTCCACAAAGTTTGCCTACTGAACGTGGCCCCGAAAACCCCTAAGCTGTTAACTCAGTACAGGTCAGATAAAAAAATGCTTGCAATGTAGCATGACACAAGCACCCCTTGATATTGAGCTACTACAGATTAGGATTTAGTTATGCAATTTAGACAACTAAGCAAGAAGGGCCATGGTAAGCAGAGGCAAGGTGTTGTTTTTGGACCAGGCTTGGGTCTACTTTGCTCTGTCTTGCACCTTTTTTACACCAGCTGGCATCTGGTTTGACTGGTTACCTTTGTGGTGAGGGTCTTGACAGGCTTGAGGTTGAAGTTGTAATCCAGGTGCAGGTAGTTGAGGTTCTTGCGGTGGATGAGCAGGTTCAGCATGTTGTATCCCTGTCTGCACACCTGCAGGCCCACCTCCACCCAGTCCAGCTTAGTCGACTGGAAGAACTTGGTGGCTTTGAAGGAACGGAACAAGTACCTGTAGGGGAGGACAGAGGAGGCTGGTCAGGTTGTTGTACATCCCCCCCCCCCCCCCCCCCCCAAAATGGTGCTGCAAATAATAGTAGATTTCAGTTCTTTTTCCGTATGAAACACCAAATAACAAACATTGCCGAAATTCGTGGTTCGTATGGTAATTTAAGAAGAACTTGAGAATCATCATTGATGCTTACCTCTTCTTCTGGGCCTTGGGTGGTCTGTGTTTGAGAGCGTTGAGTACGTAGTACTTGAGCAGTTTCTGGTAAGACACACGCACCTTCACTGGCTGGCCGGCCGGGCAGTGCTCACGATACCTGATAGGGGAGGCAGTCAGGCAGACACTCACTAATTAGATTTTAATTCTGTATTAATATGCCATCTTTATTAGGTTTACAATATCAGCAGAGACAAGAGTTCACAGATATAGCAGTCATCTTCAGTCATTACAGGTCTATGTAGGACAAGTTACTTAGTTTTATCATATTAGAGAAATGTTTCCAATAACTTACCTAATTAAAAAAGGCAATAAATACTTTTATACAGCAACAACAATTCCCATACTACATATACATTACCAAATCATGTTCTTTGAGTGAATCCTCACCAGTTCTTGATGAGTGGGATGTCGATGGCCCGCCTGGTCCTCCCAGATCGCAGATTGAAGGGGCGTGGCGCCCAGAGCAGAGCGATTCCATTGGCTGTGTTGTCTGTGTAGAGGGGCGTCTCCTTCAGGAAGGGCTCCACGTACTCTGGAAGCTCAAACTCCTCGTCATCATCTGGCAGAGGCTCCTGACTCTGTGTGAGTATGTGTGAAAGAACGAGTGAGGGGACAGCAACAGGAGCACACACACTGCAATAGAGATATCCACTATTAGTTGACTTTCCCATTCTCCCATTCTCAAAATAAGTCTTTGAATGCTGATGGACTAACTGCAACACAGGTTCAGCTCAACCAGTAATCCACCATTCAATTCTCCTTTGGTCGTTACTCACTTGCATTGGTTTGCTTGCCTTTGTAGGAGGGCTAGTAGCCAGGTAGATATAATTTTAGAAAACATTTTTGTTCCCTAGACAGAGTTAAAAGGCGCTGCTGGGGCAGGGTTCATAACAATTCAAGAGAACTTTGTCCCCGAAGGCAATTTGGCGGCAGTGCATTACGTACAGTACACTAAAAACAACACATACCTTGACTGAGTGTCTGTGGGAGATGGGGTTGATCAGGGGGTCAAAGTAGAACGCTGGCAAATCAGGATCCTCAGTCTTGATGAAAACCACGTTGGGAGTGTGGTACCTACAGAAACACTAGTTAGCATTGGTGGTGTATCACCCAAATGTGTGCATATCAAAAGGTTTACATTTCAAGGAGTCTGGGAGGTTGTTCTGGGGCCTGTATGAGATTGTCAGTAGAGGGCATATTTCTCACCAGGTAAGGTGAACGTGGTGGGGAAGGTTGTTGTACAGGTATGGGAAGGCAATCTTGTACTCCGTCCTGATTGGCTGTCTGATGATAATCTTGTTGATGTCGTTGAACTCGTTCCAGTCTTCATCTCTGAGATGGGAGAAGAGAGTTCAGGAACAGATACGTCAACAGTGTAATGCCCAAAAGCCACCACATGGTAGACAGTACTAGGCTACTACCACTAAGGGGTAACAGCCGAAAGACCCATACTCTTACTGGAGGTTGATGTCCCTAACTAAGGGTTCAAACTTGGGTCCCCCAGGGATGGCCATGTTGAGGGCCTTGGAGGTGAAGAAGGCCTTCAGGTCAAACAGGTAGAAATAGTTGTAGTCCACAAGGTCAGTCAGCAGCTGGTTGGCCAGACGGTACAGCGTGGACATCATGGGCAGGGTGAACTGCCAACGCCTGTACGTGGTCCCGTTCACATACCTGGAGTTGGAGGGAAGAAGAGGAAGGCAGGTTCATACAAGGACTAAAAGAAAATTGACATCCATTTCAGTCATGTTTTGTCTTGAAGAATACTTGACTGATTTCAACTTACCCAGAACTTGTGCTAAACCAACCAAGACTTGTGTTTAAACATTGTGGCCTACGTTAATAGGTTTCAGGTCTTTGGTACACTGTGATAATGTTCTGATGACCACCAGGCAATAGTATAAACCATGCTTATTTGAAAATAGAGCAAAACTCTGTGTGCAGGTGTCCTTTCTGCATCAGGACCATCCAGAGAGAAAACAAAACATCCTTTGCTGTGACTCACTTGTTGGTGTCCTTAAGGGGCTGGTGTTCGTAGAGCCACTCCGCCACAGAGGAGTCCTCTTCTGCATCCAGCTCCATCTGGATGGCCTCCAGCGGCTCCACATCCAGGATGTTATCAGCGTAGTCCAGTGGAGGTTCCTCGTCATCAAAGGGAGGGAAACGCATACGCTTGAAGTGACGACGGTCCCTTTTCTCACGGCGCATCATGATCCACATGGCGCTATGAAGACAAGAGAGAACAAGGATCATCTAGGTGGTTTGAGGCATCTATGGCTAACTCTAGTTTCTAACAATTCGTAGAGAGGACTTTGTGGAAACTAGGCATGCTTCAATCCAAAAACAGACCTCAATTGTTACTTCACTTTAAATATATACAAAAACAGAAATAAAAAATAGCTTGAACAGAATATTAACCAGTCTCACCCCCACTGGGCGATGTAGACAGGCTCTATGACCCAGGGGATCTCGTTGACGAAGGAGATGGCTCCAGTGATGTGGTATAGAACAGGCACGTCTCTGATCTGCTCCCAAGGCATGGGCATGTTCTCCAGTAGCTTCAGCACCGCGTGGGGCATGTACTTCAGGGCTCTGTGGAGAAGACCGCACAAAGAGGGAAGGGAAGTGAGGAAGAGGTGTGTGAGTGTTGGGAGATGGATGAAAAGAGGAAAGGGAGGGGAGGCATGGTTAGCAAACTACAATTGTTTTAATTATTGTGATAGGTTTATGATTTACCGGTACAGCATACCACCACTATTTATTTTGCAGGGACACCATACCACCGTACATTCACCCCTGGATATCATACACAACATTTTCCAAATTCTTCTCAAAATCCCCAGAGTTCCATAGAGACACTGAGAAGTTGCTTCATACCCCAGGTAGACCCTCTTGTCGTGACGGAACTTCCTGTTGGTCATGTCACCGTGGTCCCTGATGATCTTACGGACATGCTCAGGTGGCATGTCTTCCTTCTGGGCGTCAACAAACCCAAACTTCCTCTTCTCAGAGTAGCGCTTCGCCTGCAACTGCTGCCATTTTCTGGCTGTTGTATTGTGAAAATAACAAAATCAATAATGGTTGAATTATAGTTTCATGCAATGGAATTTTATATTTCATTAATTGAACAACCACCCCATGGAAATCCTTGGCCAAGAGGCAATGAAATGTTATGGTTTTTGGTAGATGACAGACACATGAGGCCAGTCCAGTAGCTGTACATTAGATAAAACACATTGATCAAACGTTCCCCTTGAGCTGAACCCACCTTTCTCTTGCAGTTTTTCCTCAGACATGTAATCTGGAACCTGGGCTGGAGGGTGGATACCTGGGGGCATTCCACCAGGTACCCCTCGATAAGGGAATGCAGCTGCCATTGCGGCTCACAACTAGAAATATTTATAATTTAAAATAATAATAAAAGGGTCAAACAATAATCATGTATTATTAGTTCGGTAGTACTTCAGCAACGAACATAGTCCATGAGTGCCAATAACAAGTAATGCATCAGCTTACTGTGCTCAATTCATCATGAAATGTTTCGATTTACCAACACGTTTACAATGGCTGCTGTTTTCTGGTAAATATAAATCAACTAAATCAACTAAGAGAGTAAGTGTGTCAATATTTCATAATGTTAGCTAGCAGGTGAAATATTGAGCAGTGCAAAATCTGGAAAGCTAGCTTGGTCGCTGGCTAGCTAACTTAATTAGCGGATGTTTTATAACGTTAGCTGTAGCACGCGTACAAATTCAAGTGTGTCGTTAGCACACACAATGGGGAAAAGCACAGGAGGGCAAATTAATTGACCAATCGATTAATACAATTCTAACCCATCATACGTGAGTTGATTTAGCTAACTAACGTTAGTTGGCTAGTCTTTATTAGTTGGGCAACAACTTTTTTTTGTGAAGGCCCAGAATGAAAGTGCTAACGTTAGTCTGCTAATGCTAACCGGATCAATTGCACAACCAGAGGACCTGGCAAAACGTACCTCCTCCACGTCCAGGGCAACTGCTTTGTATTGAAAATAGCCTCGATTTGCACACGATTATAACAACATCTCTCGGTAAAGAATTATATGAACTTTTTCCTGCTTTCACGATTGTGTTGATGAGCCTTCCTCCTGCCCAAAGCACGCAGTGTAAACGACACCGCACGTTGCGCGCACTTCTCTTGAATTCACGAACGTACAGTACGCTGTTTGATGGCTTTCGAACAACACAAACAAAGAGGGCTACGCAAGAATATGCACAAACGTAGAAGACAAGCGCACTAATTCAAAGTCCCCGGATGAAGAAACGGAAGTTTCGTCAGTTGGACAGGATGTTTGGGTTTCAAAGTTCATCCTGTGTCTGCCTCTAAAAAACATACATTTGTCAACACGTAAACAATTGCATGACAATGTCAAGGTAGGTTTGTTATCAGACTACAACCATGTATGTAGCTACAGAGAACGGTTAGTTTAAAATGTTGATAAGCTATTAGGCAATTTCTTCACAATATAAATTCATCAATGCGTACACAGCAGTATTACCAGGAAACACCATTCTCAAAAGGAACCACAAATGAGATTATGCATGTAATGCTTTTATTATAAAGGAGAATTCTTATCTTCCCCAAACATGAAACTCACATGCTGCGTATGTATGTCAGGCTCTACACCCTTTGTAAATCGGATTAATTTTAAGAAGTTATTTTGCAACTTTAGTTGTGATACAAACCTTATCAAAACATATAGACCTATGGGCTAGGCTACATGAGATGTGTGACTGATTAGAAAAAGTTGCAAAAAAAAGCATGCACTGTTTGCCTTAAGCTGGCCATCATTCACAAGCCGTAATATATCATTCACAAGTGATAGGCTAATATTGTCACCCATCAGGCTATTTTTGATTTAAACGTAACATATTCTAGATAATATACAGTACCAGTCAAAAGTTTGGACACCTACTCATTCCAGAGTTTGTTCTTTATTTTTACTGTTTTCTACATTGTTGAATACTAGGGAAGACATCAAAACTATGAAATAACACATTATGGAATCATGTAGTAACCACAAAAGGGTTTAACTAATCAAAATATATTTTATATTTGAGATTTCTCAAAGTAGCCACCCTTTGCCTTTATTACAGCTTTGCACACTCTTGGCATTCTCTCAACCAGCTTCATGAGGTAGTCACCTGGAATGCATTTCAATTAACAGGTGTGTCATGTTAAGTTCATTTGTGGAATTTCTTTCCTTTATATTGCGTTTGAGCCAATCAGTTGTGTTGTGACAAGGTAGGGGTGGTATACAGAAGATAACCCTATTTGGTAAAAGACCAAGTCCATATTATGGTAAGAACAGCTCAAATAAGCAAAGAGAAACGACAGTCCATCATTACTTTAAGACATGAAAGTCAGTCAATACGGAAAATTTCAAGAACTTTGAAAGTTTCTTCAAGTGCAGTAGGAAAAACCATCAAGCACTATGATGAAACTGGCTCTCATGAGGACTGCCTTAGGAAAGGAAGACCCAGAGTTACCTCTGTTGCAGAGAATAAGTTCATTAGAGTTGCCAGCCTTAGATATTGCAGCCCAAATAAATGCTTCACAGAGTTCAAGTAACACACATCTCAACGTCAACTTTTCAGAGGAAAAAGCATGAATCAGGCTTTCACGGTCGAATTGCTGCAAAGAAGCCACTACTGAAGGACACCAATAATAAGAAGAGACTTGCTTGGGCCAAGAAACACAAGCAATGGACATTAGAAATGTGAGATTTTTGGTTACAACCACTGTGTCTTTGTGAGATGCAGAGTAGGTGATCGGATGATCTCTCCATGTGTGGTTCCCACTGTGAATTATGGAGGTGGTGTGACAGGGGATTTATTTAGAATTCAAGACACACTTAACCAGCATGGCTACCAAAGCATTCTGCAGCGATATGCAATCCTATCTGGTTTGCACTTAGTGCGACTATCATTTGTTTTTCAACAGGACAATGACCCAACATACCTCCAGGCTGTGTAAGGGCTATTTGACCAAGAAGGAGAGTGATGGAGTGCTGTATCAGTTGAGATAGTTTGGGATGAGTTGGACCGCAGAGTGAAAGAAAAGCAGCTAACAAGTGCTCAGCATATGTGGGAACTCCTTCAAGACTGTTGGAAAAGTATTCCAGGTGAAGCTGGTTGAGAGTTGAGTGTGCATGATTCCATATGTGTTATTTCATAGTTTTGATGTCTTCACCATTATTCTACAGTGTAGAACATAGTAAAAAATAAAGAAAAATCCTTGAATGAGTAGGTGTGTCTAAACCTTTGACTGGTACTGTATGTGTGAAATTTGTTTTGATTTAGAGTGGACCATTATCATGTTCCTGTCTCAAAACAGGGGCAGAGGGAATCAAATACATGACTGCACTTAAATTGTGAATGCAGGATGTTTTCCCATGTTTCATTTTGATGCCAGCCAGGTAAGCAAAACTCCTGTGTCAGGACCCGGTTACGAACCCGGGGTCTCCGGAGTGAGAAACAGTCACTTAACCAACTGAGCCACGAATAGTCGGCAGAACCCAGAAGATGAGGCAGACACAGCAGTACTTGAGACGGTGTATTTAATGAAGTAAAAAGTGAAGTTCTTCAGGAAAACATGTAACTCCACAACCTCAAAAGGAATTCCACAAGAACAAAGGTAATCCTCCAAGACAAAAAGGTAAATCCACAAGGTGGAAGGTATAGCATAAAAAAGCCTCAAAAGATACTCAAAAATAAACAAGAACAAAAAACAGAATTCCACAAGAGAGTCTACCGGGATCAACAAGAGCTCACAGAGTACTAGGGCTGGGTGCTAACATACAAACACAGAGCAAAGAACTGAGGAAAACAAAGGGTTTAAATACAATCAGGGGAAACGAGGCACAGGTGCAAATAATAATGGGGATCAAGGGAAAACAAAAGGTCAAAAGGCACAATGGGGGCATCTAGTGACCAAAAACCGGAACAACCCTGGCCAAATCCTGACAGAATCCCCCCCCCTAGGAACGGCTCCTGACGTTCCTACCAGCTCTCTCAGGGTGGAGGGGCCTGAACTGACGAATGAGGTCAGGGTCCAGTATGTCTTTGGCAGGAACCCAGGAGCGCTCCTCGGGACCGTAGCCTTCCCAGTCCACCAGATACTGCCAGGACCGCTGCACCCGGCGGGAATCCAGTATCCGATGGACGGTATAAGCGGGCTGGCCTCCAATGACACGAGGCGGAGGGGGAGGTCTGTCTGCCGGGACAAGGGGAGAAAAAAACAACAGGTTTTAATAAGGAAATGTGAAACGTGGGATTAATATTAAGGGATCTGGGTAAGTGTAGGCGATAAGAAACTGGGTTAACTCTCCTGGCAACCTTAAAGGGACCGATGTATTTTTGGGACAGCTTGCGAGACTCCACCCGTAGTGGTAAGTCTCTTGTGGAGAGCCAGACTCTCTGGCCGGGGCGCAGGGTAGGCCCGGGACGGCGACATCTGTTGGCTTGTTGTTGGTACCTCTGTGAGGAACGCATAAGATTAAGACGGGTCTTCCTCCACATAAGCCGACAGCGTCTGACGAACTTCAAGGCTGAAGGCACTCTGACTTCTGCCTCTTGGTCCGGGAACAATGGAGGGGCATAGCCAAACTGACACTCGTGCGGGGACATACCAGTGGAGGAGGAGCGCAAGGTGTTGTGCGCGTATTCGGCCCAAACAATGAAGGACGACCATGTGGACGGGTTGTTACGAGTCATACATCGGAGGGTGGTTTCCAGCTCTTGATTCATCCTCTCAGTTTGGCCGTTGGACTCCGGATGGTACCCTGAAGATAGACTGGCAAAAGCCCCCATGAGTTGGCAGAAGGCCTTCCAAAACCTAGAGGCGAACTGGGGACCTCTGTCAGAAACCATATCTTGAGGAATGCCGAAGACTCGGAACACATGATTAATTACCAACTCAGCCGTTTCCTTGGCAGAAGGTAACTTAGTCAGAGGGACGAACCTGGCCGCCTTTGAAAACCTGTCGATTATGACTAGGATAGTAGTATCGCCATGGGATGGAGGAAGGCCAGTAATAAAGTTCAACGAGATATGGGACCAGGGTCTGTGGGGAACAGGTAAAGGGTGAAGGAGTCCTTGCGGGCGGAGGTGAGAAGATTTGCCCTGGCAGCACACGGGGCAGGCATTGACGAAAGTGGCAACGTCTTCTCTTATGGTAGGCCACCAGAACTTACGCTGGATGAACTCCAAGGTGCGACCTACGCCCGGGTGACAGGTGAGGCGAGAGGAGTGCCCCCACAGAAGGACCTGAGTCCTCACTGCCTTGGGGACAAACAACCGATTGGCAGGACCTCCTTTCGGGTCCGGTTCAATAGCTTGAGCTCGTCTCACGGTATCCTCAACTTGCCACGAGATCGGAGCCGCGATCTTAGCAGCAGGAAGGACAGGCATGTCCGTGTCATCTCGAATGGCAGGAGCGTAGACTCGGGACAGGGCATCCGGTTTGAGATTCTTCGACCCGGGCCGATAGGTGAGGATAAACTGGAATCGATTGAAGAAAAGAGACCATCTAGCTTGTCTAGAGTTCAACCGCTTCGCCTGCTGGATATACTCCAGATTTTTGTGGTCCATAAGCACTTACCATCTGTCATAGTTGAAGTGTACCTATGATGAAAATTACAGGCCTCTCTCATCTTTTTAAGTGGGAGAACTTGCACAATTGGTGGCTGACTAAATACTCTTTTGCCCCACTGTATATCCATAAAAATTATGCCAGCCGACTCATGATTTCGACTGGCTGAGAAATGCTGCCTGCATCTCTCTCTCTCATCCCTACTCCCGACCCCTACATGTTCATTACATTACTATGGGACAGTTGGAGATAGAATTTGAATATTGAAACAATGTTGCAAATGTCAGCTAGACAGACAGCGAGGTTTATACAAATCTCCACAGTTAAACTAAATGTTAGTCTAAAAGAAATGTGAGATCATGTCTAAATGTTTTTAGAGTGGAGATCAAGTTTATAACTTCCCTGCCTGGGCGGATGAGACAGTGGATTGCACAGTCAGATGGAACAGAGTAAATAGGCATTTTAACTGCATAGATTTAGCCAGTGGTAACTTGTGGTATGGACACCGGCTGAAATGCGCTTTTAACCAATCAGCATTCAGGATTAGACCCAACCATTGTATAATACCAGACATTTCCTTTCATATCAGTGAAGGGAAGTGAACAAGTACACTTGATGGAGAGGTTATTTGGATGCACCCAATGTGACAGAAAATACATCCGTTTTGCTGTCTGCACCTATGTAGCCCAAATTATATAGAAATGGTTGTAATGTTCCTTTTCAGACTAACATTTTTCTTCCCATGTCCAGCTCACAGAATTAAACGACAATAGTTATTTTATTAGGTGACATTTGGAGCATTACCTGGATAATACATGAGACCGTAACCTACACTGCTCAAAAAAATAAAGGGAACACTTAAACAACACAATGTAACTCCAAGTCAATCACACTTCTGTGAAATCAAACTATCCACTGAGGAAGCAACACTGATTGACAAGAAATTTCACATGCTGTTGTGCAAATGGAATAGACAACAGGTGGAAATGATAGGCAATTAGCAAGACATCCCCAATAAAGGAGTGGTTCTGCAGGTGGGGACCACAGACCACTTCTCAGTTCCTATGCTTCCTGGCTGATGTTTTGCTCACTTTTACTTTTGAATGCTGGCGGTGCTTTCACTCTAGTGGTAGCATGAGACGGAGTCTACAACCCACACAAGTGGCTCAGGTAGTGCAGCTCATCCAGGATGGCACATCAATGCGAGCTGTGGCAAGAAGGTTTGCTGTGTCTGTCAGCGTAGTGTCCAGAGCATGGAGGCGCTACCAGGAGACAGGCCAGTACATCAGGAGACGTGGAGGAGGCCGTAGGAGGGCAACAACCCAGCAGCAGGACCGCTACCTCCGCCTTTGTGCAAGGAGGAGCACTGTCAGAGCCCTGCAAAATGACCTCCAGCAGGCCACAAATGTGCATGTGTCTGCTCAAACGGTCAGAAACAGACTCCATGATGGTGATATGAGGGCCCAACGTCCACAGGTGGGGGTTGTGCTTATTGGCAAATTCGCCACTGGCGCCCTGTGCGCCACTGGCGCCCTGTGCTCCTCACAGATGAAAGCAGGTTCACACTGAGCACATGTGACAGACGTGACAGTCTGGAGACGCCATGGAGAACGTTCTGCTGCCTGCAACATCCTCCAGCATGACCGGTTTGGCGGTGGGTCAGTCATGGTGTGGGGTGGCATTTCTTTGGGGGGCCGCACAGCCCTCCATGTGCTCGCCAGAGGTAGCCTGACTGCCATTAGGTACCGAGATGAGATCCTCAGACCCCTTGTGAGACCATATGCTGGTGTGGTTGGCCCTGGGTTCCTCTTAATGCAAGACAATGCTAGACAACATGTGGCTGGAGTGTGTCAGCAGTTCCTATAAGAGGAAGGCATTGATGCTATGGACTGGCCCGCCCGTTCCCCAGACCTGAATCCAATTGAGCACATCTGGGACATCATGTCTCACTCCATCCACCAACGCCACGTTGCACCACAGACTGCCCAGGAGTTGGCGGATGCTTTAGTCCAGGTCTGGGAGGAGATCCCTCAGGAGACCATCCGCCACCTCATCAGGAGCATGCCTAGGCGTTGTAGGGAGGTCATACAGGCACATATGACTTTTGACTTGTGTTAAGGACATTATATCAAAGTTGGATCAGCCTGTTGTGTGGTTTTCCACTTTAATTTTGAGTGTGACTCCAAATCCAGACCTCCATGGATTGATAAATTTGATTTCCATTGATAATTTGTGTGATTTTGTTGTCAGCACATTCAACTATGTAAAGAAAAAAGTATTTAATAAGAATATTTAATTCATTCAGATCTAGGATGTGTTATTTTAGTGTTCCCTTTATTTTTTTGAGCAGTGTATATACTAACTTAGACACTGATGTGGACTTGGAATTCCGATTTGAATGACCGTCAGGTGTTCACAGTTGTCTTGATCGCTCAGAAGTCTGAGATTTCCAGGTTCCCAGTTGTTTTGAATGCGGACAGACAAGCAGGGTTTCGACTAGTTACCACAGCCACAAAATCATATTTTCATTTTAGATGAGTTTAATAGTCACATGTACAGGGTTGCAGATGTAATTACAGGGTGCAAGTGAAAAGGGGTAGCTGATTAGTGGTGGCTATTCATCAGCCTGATGGTCTGGGGATAGAAGCTATTGGCCAGTCTTACAGTTTTTGCCATGATGCTCCTATACTGCCCATGTCCGAGTGATGGAAACTGGAGAACAGGCCATGGCTGGGGTCCCTGATGATTTTTTTTGGCCTTCCTGCAACACCTGGTGTTGTAGCTGACCTGGAGGGCAGGCAGTGTGTGTTCGGCTGAACGTACCACCCTCTGTAGCGCATTGCGGTCCTTGGTGGTGGAGTTGCCGCACCAGGCTGTGATACATCCCGACAGTATGTTCTCGATGGTGCTCCTGTAGAACACTGTAAGGCCCCTCTGGGACACACTGAATTTCTTCAACATTCTGAGATTAGAGTCGCTGTCATAAAATTTATGGAAACTAAAATTAGCTTTTTTGGTGGTTTTAAGGTTAGGGTTGGGCATAAGGTTAGCAGTGTGGTTAGGTTTAAAATCACATTTTAAGAAGATAAATGTTTAAATTAGCAGGGTTTATGACTTTGTGGCTGTGGTAACTAGTGACGACCAACTAGCACAGCATGGTCCAGTTGCATTAAACATCTTAAAGCTGCAATATGTAACCTTGTGGGCGGCCCACTAAATTAGATTTCTCTCATTCTCATTGAAAGGAACTCTAAGAAGGGATAGATCTGTTTTAAATGCACTGTTTCTATGCTTCTTGTTAAGTTATTAGGCGAGCTATTAGAATTTTAGCGGAGTGATTTC
Source organism: Oncorhynchus gorbuscha (assembly GCF_021184085.1). NCBI lineage: Eukaryota > Metazoa > Chordata > Actinopteri > Salmoniformes > Salmonidae > Oncorhynchus > Oncorhynchus gorbuscha. The sequence continues at coordinate 47,972,602 of NC_060191.1, read as the reverse complement.
TGCATAGTGCATCTTTAAGTGTTTCCCTTCAAGGAATATCTGGTTAGAATGGAGACAACTTGATTCACTTGGCGTGTTTGAGTGGTAAGGTGAAAGGAGCCGACTGTAGATGGAAGGGGGTACATATGCACCTACAGCAAGTCAGACAACTTGTGCTGTTTCTTGGAAATGCAACAGTGTCAGATATGGCATTCACCTTTGTTATTGATGAAGAAGTGGATGCAATGGAAGTACCACTTCTCCTACACAAAGCTGAACATGACCAACGTGGTCCAAGGAAGTAATATCCTGATAAGGGCATAAGATACCAACCCAAGCTGCCTATTTCAACCTTTATTTTGCTTTTGTCAGTAAGAATGTGAATAACAGAATTGGATTAAATCCCATAATGGACAAAACACTCACTGTACAGAAAATTATTAAATTAAGCATGCACATCAGTTCACAAGTTACTGGGTAAACAATATGAAAATGATTAAGACTACATGTACATGTTCACATAAATTACTGGGTAAACAATATGAAAATGATTAGACTACATGTACATGTTCACATAAATTACTGGGTAAACAAAAGGATTAGACTACATGTACTTCAGTTCACAAGTTATTGGGTAAACAATAAAATGATTAGACAATACATGTACATCAGATCACATAAATTACTGGGTAAACAATATGCCAAGCAGTCAAATGCACTTACTATTGACCCCACGATTGGGGTCTGGGGTACTTGCTCATTAAGGGCCGGTTTCCCAGACACAGATTAATTCTCTACAATTGCCAGTGTAGAAATCCCCTAAAATATGCCATGTATACTAATTGTAGGCTATACCATGGAACATTACAGTAAGCTATATAAATAAATAAAGAGTCGCACGCTGTCTCTCTATATATATACATAAACTTCCAGTAATTTATTGGGTTAAACACCCATCTTTTGGCATCACTGCCTTCAGGGTAATGTCATGAATGCTTGAAACAGGTTATATAGACAAACAGTGCAATTAGATCAACCAATGACAATAGTGAGGGGTGTGCCATAATTATTAGATTGATTAGAATGAATTGAGTGAAACTGTTAAAAGACAATAGTTTACAGCACATGGAATATACAGTTACAGTCAGAAGTTTACATACACTTATGTCAGAGTCATTCAAACTTGTTTTTCAACCACCCCACAAATTTCTTGTTAACAAACTATTGTTTTGGCAAGTCGGTAAGGGCATCTACTTTGTGCATGACACAAGTAATTTTTCTAAAAATTGTTTACAGACATATTATTTAACTTATAATTCACTGTATCACAATTCCAGTGATTCAGAAGTTTACATACATGAAGTTGACTGTGCCTTTAAACAGCTTGGAGAATTCCAGAAAATGATGTCATGGCTTTAGAAGATTATGATAGGCTAATTGACAACATTTGAGTCAACTGGAGCTGTACCTGTGGATGTATTTCAAGTCCTATCTTCAAACTCAATGCCTCTTTGCTTGACATCATGGGAAAATAAACAGAAATCAGCCAAGACCTCAGAAAAATAATTGTATATCTCCACATGTCTGGTTCATCCTTGGGAGCAATTTCCAAATGCCTGTAGGTACCACGTTCATCTGTACAAACAATAGTATGCAGGTATAAACACCATGGGACCACACAGCCGTCATACCGCTCAGGAAGGAGATGTGTTCTTTCTCCTAAAGATGAAAGCACTTTGGTGCAAAAAGTGCAAATCAATCCCAGAATAACAGCAAAGGACCTTCTGAAGATTCTGGAGGAAACAGGTACAAAAGTATCTATATCCACAGTAAAATGAGTCCAATATCGACATAACCAGAAAGGCCGCTCAGTAAGGAAGAAGCCACTGCTCCAAAACCGTCATAAAAAAAGCAATACTACAGTTTGCAACTGCACATGTACAAAAATGTTACTTTTTGGAGAAATGTCTGATGAAACAAAAATAGAACTGTTTGGCCATAATGACCATCGTTATGTTTGGAGGAAAAGGGGGAGGCTTGCAAGCCGAAGAACACCAGCCCAACCGTGTAGCACTTCACAAAATAGATGGCCACATGAGGGAGGAAAATTTTTGTGGATATATTGACGCAACATCTCAAGACATCAGTCAGGAGGTTAAAGCTTGGTTGCAAATGGGTCTTCCAAATGGACAATGACCCCGAGCATACTTCCAAAGTAGTGACAAAATGGCTTAAGGACAACAAAGTTAAGGTATTGGAGTGGCCATCACAAAGCCCTGACCTTAACCCTATAGAACATTTGTGGGTAGAACTGAAAAAGCGTGTTTGAGCAAGGAGGCCTACAAACCTGACTCAGTTACACCAACTCTGTCAGGGGGAATGGGCCAAATTTCACCCAACTTATTGTGGGAAGCTTGTGGAAGGCTACCTGAAACTTTTGAACTAAGTTAAACCATTTTTAATGGCAATGCTACTAAATAGTAATTGAGTGTATGTCAACTTCTGACCCACTGGGAATATGATGAAAGAAATAAAAGCTGAAATGTATCATTCTCTCAACTATTATTCTGACAATTCATTCTTAAAATAAAGTGTTGATTCTGACTGACCTAAGATAGGGATTTTGTTACTAGGATTAAATGTCAGAAATTGTGAAAAACTGAGTTTAAATGTTTTGGCTAAGGTGTATGTGAACTTCTGACTTAAACTGTAACATAATTAGATATTGTACATAATATTAGCATCAACATACATTATTAAATTAATTTCACATATGTAATTGTTTCCAATATCTTTAAGAATATGTTAATTTGTAAGACTTAACCCGAGAAGAGTAACCGAGAAGAAAAAAATGTCATAAGAGCCTGAGATCAAAGTTAATATTCAGAGCACTAGGGGTCAATAGTTTTAGAGAGGATGTCCAATATGCCTCCCTCTATAGTAGGCGGATCTCCACTTAGCTCATCTCCTTGGTTAGAGTAACATGCTTAATGCCTGTGTATTTGAGGGAGGAGATGGAATGGTTAGCTTCATCAAAGTGAGCTGCTACTGGGTAGTCAATGTTCTTACACCTGATTGAGCTGCGGTGTTCAGCTATGCGATATTTTAATTATCTTTTCGTTTTTCCTACGTAGACTTTCCCACATGAACAGGTGATGAGATAGATTACTCCCTTTGTCTTGCATATGAGCTCATACCCCTCACATGGACTTTTCGACCCGTATGTTTTTGTAGTGCTGTTGCACTGTGCGCATGCGCCACATTTGTATGTCCCATTTGGAATGGGTGTCAAGAGTGTTTGAGTGGGCTCAGGTCAGATCTCACTAAACTATCCCCAATATTGCGACCACGCTTACAGACCACAAGATACGGTATTATTGTTTACTCTGATTGGTCGAGGACCTACAATACCGCCTCTGTCGTACCCTGATTGGCTTGATGAATGCACAGGAATGCTGCAATTGGTCTCAACTCCTCTACGGTTTTCCCACTGTTTTGTGGCATTTGCTAAGGAGCTCCGTTGAACTAAAGAAGCTGACGTTAGCTAGAAAACAACACACTAGACTAGGTACGTATTGAATACCATATAAATTAATTGGTTAAGCGAATGATATTTAATAAATAGATGTAGCTTCTGGTGTTTGACAATTTATGTTGTCTGGTGTCTCAGACACAGGACTCTGACTCTTGTTCTTGACACAGCTAGCAAGCTACCATAGCTACATTTATCAAACAATGTTGCCATTTTCCCTCTCGAACTATTCATATCAGCAGGCATTTAGCTTGCTTGTTAGCTAACTAAGTCGTCTTCAGTTGGTGATTTGAGGCTGGCCATCTAGCTGGAGGAACCAACTTGAACTAAACGTTAGATAGCAAATGTTGCAATCCTTGGCAAATAGCAAGGCTAACAGTAGTTCGTTTTACGTTACCTCTTCATTATTAGTTTGTTAGTTTAACCCAAGTTCCGATAACCATTTGTCGGGATACTTATTAGCTGCAAACATAAAACCAAACCGCAAGAGGGCTCTAAGTTTACTTGGGGAGATTGGCGTAAATTGAGCTAAAGAGGTACGTTGAGCCACTCTTCTAGGAAAACATACACAAAATGTGTAATTTGACCAAATATTTAGCTTCGAGGTCATCATTTCATGAAGTCTGTGAAGGAAAAAAACACATGGGATGGTGCTCAGCAAGTAAAAAACAAAGATTTTCACCAAGTCAAATTAATTTATTGTTAGAGGTTTCATAATACTTGTATCAAAACCAAAGTAGATCATTTCTATACATCAATTGGGGTCCCCTATAAGCTTCAATATGAAGTCCTAAACCTAGCATGAAAGTGCATCCTTGTAGCTGTGTGTGCCAAAATATGCACGCACATGGGGTAAGTCTTGCCAATGGCAAGTTGAACAAATTGAAGTGTTTCTTCCCAGGCATGACGCAATGCATTATCACTGGGATATGAGGTAACAACAGGGTTCAAATTAAGACAAAAAGTGGGTGTGTTGAATTGTGTTTGGGAAATAAAGATGGACATGGTTTTAAAAAGGTTATGGTAGTCTTTAATTCAGTACAGGCTGCATAATTTAGGCTGCATAATGTATACTGTCGTGCAGCTCAACTTATCCCATACCCAAGGTAAGTTGTGCCAGGAGACCACTTTTTTGGGCAAAACTGTAATGTTTACTTGATTTAAGATTATTTCCAGGGATACACAACATCCTGAAATATATGTAGCCTAGATATCTTTGTTAGAAACAATTCTATATTTCCCTTGACGGAGTGATGCTGAATGTAAAAAATTCAACTTACCCCACTCTCCTACTGGTTAACAAGTGCTTTCACAGACTGACAGCTGGCTAACAACACTACACAAGTTTCAAATTAGACAAAAGGGAGATCATTGTAGTCGCATAACAAAGTTCCAGATTTGGTGCATTGGTACCGCTTACCATGCAGTAGCAGAGAGAACAGTCTATGACTTGGGTAGCTGGACAATTTTTAGGGCCTTCCTCTGACACCGCGTGGTACGTGCCGTACGCACTACCCTCTGTAGCATCTTCTGGTCAGATGCCAAGCAGTTGCCATACTAAGCAGTGATGCAGCCAGTCAAGATTCTCTCAATGGTGCAGCTGTATATATTTTTGAAGATCTGTGGGGTGATGCCTTATCTTTTCATCCACAGGAGGGGGAAGAGGTGTTGTAGAGACCTCTTCATGACTGTTGTTGTGTGGACCATGATAAATCATCAGTGATGTGGACACAGAGGAATTTGAAGCTCTCGACCCACTCCACTATAGCCTTGTTGATGTGAATGCAGTCCACGATCAGCTCCTTTTTCATGCTTATGTTGAGAGAGGTTGTTGTCTTGGCACCACACTTCCAGGTCTCTGACTTCCTCCTTATATGCCATCTCATTGTCATCAGCCTACCACCATCGTGTCATCTGCATACTTGATGGTTTTTGAGTCGTGCTTGGCCACCCGGACGTGGGTGAACAGGGAGTACAGGAGGGGACTAAGCACGCACCCCTGAGGGGCCCCAGTGTTGAGGGTCAGCGTGGCAGATGTGTTGTTTACTTTCACCATCCAGGATTCAGTTGCAGAAGGTGTTCAGTCTCAGGGTCCTTACCTTAGTGATGTTCTTGGAGGGCACTATGGTGTTGAACACTGGGCTGTAGTCAATGAACAACATTCTCACGCTTTGTTACTTTAATGACAACCTTCAGATACTTTTATGTAGCAAAGGTAATCAAGCCCATATTGGTATGTAATACAGGAAACACATTGAAAAAAAACAGACCTACATCCTAGTTATTGAATGTAATGTGTTTAGAACTCATAGGAGTGTGATTTGTCCCTAATCTTGGTTATATCAGGCAGGTTTGTTTGGCCGGGGGCGTGGTTTACTGTGTTGCCTGTCAGGGCTACCGGCAGGCCTACATTTTGTAGTACAAAATGTTCTATTAGTACAACCAAAAGTGGTAGGAATCTGTTTTAGACCTTTTGTGTCCATTCTATGCCCTATACGGAAATCTACTGCTCTCGGCCTTTATGGAAATAGAGACATAAATTACAATCAGCTAATAGCAGGGTTTAATGGTCTTGTTCTTTCCTCTGTAGGATAAAGACTTGGAGCCAAAATGGCATCAGACTCCCCGCGCAGACCAAGCCGCTGTGCTGGAGGGGTTGTGGTACGAGCACAAGCTGCCACGTAAGGACACGCACACACAATAAACACACACACACAATAATAGGTTTTCAGCTATTCCACTGGATGGGTCTAAGCAGCCAACTAATACAAGTTTCCCCTTGCAAAGAGATTACCTAACATCACATGATGGTTGTTATTAACCATCTGTTTCAGAAATGCTTCAGTGCTATGGATTGATATGGTCTGGTTCAATATATTTCCTTACCACTTTTCTGTGGTAGAGATGGCGTTACAGAGTGTTATCTGCAACCAATTTGACTGAATAAAGTGCCAAGATAATACTTATATCTATGCATACACGACCTTCAATAATTTTAACTGTTATACTTGTAGGTTTGTATACAGTACCAGTCAAAAGTTTGAACACACCTACTCGTTCATGGGGTTTTCTTTATTTATATTATATTCTACATTGCAAAATAATAGTGAAGACATCAAAACTATGAAATAACACATGGAAGCATGTGGTAACAAATGTAAATGTATTTAAGTTTCTTCAAAGTAGCCACCATTTGCCTTGATGACAGCTTTGCACACTCTTGGCATTCTCTCAACCAGCTTCATGAGGTAGTCACATGTCACGCATTTCATTTAACAGGTGTGCCTTGTTAAAAGTTAATTTGTGGAATTTCTTTCTTCCTTAATGTGTTTGAGCATATCAGTTGTGTTGTGACAAGGTAGGGATGGAAAACAGAATAGAGGTTGACCAATTAAATCGGAATGGCCGATTAATTAGGGACGATTTCCAATTTTCATAACAATCGGTATTTTGGGGCGCCGATTTGCCGAGTTTAATATTTTTTATACCTTTATTTAACTATGCAAGTCAGTTAACACATTCTTATTTCCAATGACTGCCTAGGAACGGTGGGTTGACTGCCTCGTTCAGGGGCAGAAAGACAGATTTTCACCTTGTCAGCTCGGGGGATCCAATCTTACAGTAAACTAGTCCAACGCAATAACGACCTGCCTCTCTCGTTGCACTCCACAAGGAGACTGCCTGTTACGCGAATGCATTAAGCCTAGGTAAGTTGCTAGCTAGCATTAAACTTATCTTATAAAAAACAATCAATCATAATCACTAGTTAACTACACATGGTTGATGATATTATAGATATTATCTAACGTGTCCTGCATTGCATATAATCTGACTGAGCATACAAGTATCTAAGTATCTGACTGCGCGGTGGTAGGCAGAAGCAGGCGCGAAAACATTAATTCAAACAGCACTTTCGTGTGTTTTGACAGCAGCTCTTCGTTGTGCCTCAAGCATTGCGCTGTTTATGACTTCAAGCCTAGCCACTCCCGAGATGAGGCTGGTGAAACTGAAGTGAAATGGCTAGCTAGCTAGTTAGCGCGCGCTAATAGCGTTTCAAACATCACTCGCTCTGAGCCTTCGAGTAGTTGTTCCCCTTGCTCTTCATGGGTAACGCTGCTTCGATGATGGCTGTTGTCGTTGTGTTGCTGGTTCGAGCCCAGGGAATCAAATCAAATGTATTTGTCACATACACATGGTTAGCAGATGTTAATGCGAGTGTAGCGAAATGCTGGTGCTTCAAGTTCCGACAATGCAGTAATAACCAACAAGTAATCTAACCTAACAATTCCAAAACTACTACCTTATACACACAAGTGTAAAGGGATAAAGAATATGTACATAAAGATATATGAATGAGTGATGGTACAGAACGGCATAGGCAAGATGCAGTAGATGGTATCGAGTACAGTATATACATATGAGATGAGTAATGTAGGGTATGTAAACATTATATTAAGTAGCATTGTTTAAAGTGGCTAGTGATATATTTTCCATCAATTCCCATTATTAAAGTGGCTGAAGTGGAGTGTGTTGGCAGCAGCCACTCAATGTTAGTGGTGGCTGTTTAACAGTCTGATGGCCTTGAGATAGAAGCTGTTTTTCAGTCTCTCGGTCCCTGCTTTGATGCACCTGTACTGACCTCGCCTTCTGGATGATAGCGGGGTGAACAGGCTCGGGTGGTTGTTGTCCTTGATGATCTTTATGACCTTCCTGTGACATCGGGTGGTGTCGGTGTCCTGGAGGGCAGGTAGTTTGCCCCCGGTGATGCATTGTGCAGACCGCACTACCCTCTGGAGAGCCTTACGGTTGTGGGCGGAGCAGTTGCCGTACCAGGCGGTGATACAGCCCGACAGGGTGCTCTCGATTGTGCATCTGTAGAAGTTTGTGAGTGCTTTTGGTGACAAGCCAAATTTTTTCAGCCTCCTGAGGTTGGAGGTCCACATGGAGCGAGGAGAGGGACGGAAGCTATACTGTTACACTGGCAATACTAAAGTGCCTATAAGAACATCCAATAGTCAAAGGTTAATGAAATACAAATGGTTTAGAGGGAAATAGTCCTATAATTCCTATAATAACTACAACCTAAAACTTCTTACCTGGGAATATTGAAGACTCATGTTAAAAGGAACCATCAGCTTTCATATATACTGTACTCTGTTCTCATGTTCTGAGCAAGGAACTGAAACGTTAGCTTTCTTACATAGCACATATTGCACTTTTACTTTTCCAACACTTTGTTTTTGCATTATTTAAACCAAATTGAACAAGTTTCATTATTTACTTGAGGCTATTGATTTATTATATTAAGTTAAAATAAGTGTTCATTCAGTATTGTTAGTAATTGGCATTCTTACAGAAACAAAAAAATCGGCCGATTTAATCGGTATCACCGTTGAAAAATCATAATCGGTCGACCTCTAATACAGAAGCTATCTTTATTTGGTGAAAGACCAAGTCTAAATTATGGCAAGAGCAGCTCAAATAAGCAAAGAGAAATGACATTCCATCATGACTTTAAGACATGAAGGTCAGTCCATGTGGAACGTTTCAAGAACTTTGAGCATTTCTTCAAGTGCAGTCAGTGTTTCCAGGCTTTTGACTGGTACTGTACACATTCAACATAATACTCTTATGTTATTACAGTGAGCAGTCGTATATGGAGAGTGTTGTGACCTTCCTCCAAGATGTGGTCCCTCAGGTAAGACTGTTTTAATTGATTGTCGTATTTTCTCCAGTAACATCAATGTATATTACATTTACATGTTACCATTAACCAGATTGACTAGTTTACTCAGGCTGTCAATGGTATTTTTATAGGGCGTAATAACTATATTATTAACTAAATCACACATTATCCACAGAGATCCTATTGAAGTTCCTAGATTTAATTCTATGACATGAACAGACTCAGTAATACTTTCATCTGATTTAATTTTGTCTATTCAAGGCATACACAGGTGCACCCCCAACTGATGAAAAAGAGAAAATAGTTTGGGTCAGATTTGAGAAAGCTGACCTCAATGGTAAGTCTAAGAACAGTTTCAAAGCTTCCCCCCTCGACTGTCTTTTGTTCACTCTTGAGGTGGACACACACATTTTGATAACAAGTGATATTTTGCCTCATTATTATCTGGTATTTTAAATCTACAGATTAGGTTAAACCATATAATTACAGTGCCTTGCAAAAGTATTCGGCCCCCTTGAACTTTGCGACCTTTTGCCACATTTCAGGCTTCAAACATAAAGATATAAAACTGTATTTTTTTGTGAAGAATCAACAAGTGGGACACAATCATGAAGTGGAACGACATTTATTGGATATTTCAAACTTTTTTAACAAATCAAAAACTGAAAAATTGGGCGTGCAAAATTATTCAGCCCCTTTACTTTCAGTGCAGCAAACACTCTCCAGAAGTTCAGTGAGGATCTCTGAATGATCCAATGTTGACCTAAATGACTAATGATGATAAATACAATCCACCTGTGTGTAATCAAGTCTCCGTATAAATGCACCTGCACTGTGATAGTCTCAGAGGTCCGTTAAAAGCGCAGAGAGCATCATGAAGAACAAGGAACACACCAGGCAGGTCCGAGATACTGTTGTGAAGAAGTTTAAAGCCGGATTTGGATACAAAAAGATTTCCCAAGCTTTAAACATCCCAAGGAGCACTGTGCAAGCGATAATATTGAAATGGAAGGAGTACCACTGCAAATCTACCAAGACCTGGCCGTCCCTCTAAACTTTCAGCTCATACAAGGAGAAGACTGATCAGAGATGCAGCCAAGAGGCCCATGATCACTCTGGATGAACTGCAGAGATCTACAGCTGAGGTGGGAGACTCTGTCCATAAGACAACAATCAGTCGTATATTGCACAAATCTGGCCTTTATGGAAGAGTGGCAAGAAGAAAGCCATTTCTTAAAGATATCCATAAAAAGTGTCGTTGAAAGTTAGCCACAAGCCACCTGGGAGACACACCAAACATGTGGAAGAAGGTGCTCTGGTCAGATGAAACCAAAATTGAACTTTTTGGCAACAATGCAAAACGTTATGTTTGGCGTAAAAGCAACACAGCTCATCACCCTGAACACACCATCCCCACTGTCAAACATGGTGGTGGCAGCATCATGGTTTGGGCCTGCTTTTCTTCAGCAGGGACAGGGAAGATGGTTAAAATTGATGGGAAGATGGATGGAGCCAAATGCAGGACCATTCTGGAAGAAAACCTGATGGAGTCTGCAAAAGACCTGAGACTGGGACGGAGATGTGTCTTCCAACAAGACAATGATCCAAAATATAAAGAAAAATCTACAATGGAATGGTTCAAAAATAAACATATCCAGGTGTTAGAATGGCCAAGTCAAAAGTCCAGACCTGAATCCAATCGAGAATCTGTGGAAAGAACTGAAAACTGCTGTTCACAAATGCTCTCCATCCAACCTCACTGAGCTCGAGCTGTTTTGCAAGGAGGAATGGGAAAAAATGTCAGTCTCTCGATGTGCAAAACTGATTGAGACATACCCCAAGCGACTTATAGCTGTAATCGCAGCAAAAGGTGGCGCTACAAAGTATTAACTTAAGGGGGCTGAATAATTTTGTACGCCCAATTTTTCAGTTTTTGAACTGTTAAAAAAGTTTGAAATATCCAATAAATGTCGTTCCACTTCATGATTGTGTCCCACTTGTTGTTGATTCTTCACAAAAAAATACAGTTTTATATCTTTATGTTTGAAGCCTGAAATGTGGCAAAAGGTCGCAAAGATCAAGGGGGCCGAATACTTTCGCAAGGCACTGTGTATGTATATATATATATATAAATAACAGGTTCTATAATATTTTGAGTGGACTGAAATATGCTGATAAGTGGTCTCTTACAATGCCTGGGAAGAAAATAGTTTAAATGTGACACATGATTAGTTCCTTTAGCAGGCGTTGTTTGTCAACCATTTGATGGTTCATTTCTTGTAAGGACTTTGAGTGACAGGCCTGATGTATCTGAGCGGCACGTGTGTTTGTGTGCGCGCACACCAGATCTCTCCCTCAATCAAACATAATTGAATATTGTACATAATATTAGCATCAACAGGGGTAACATATTAGGTGTACGCTTATAAGCTGTAGAAAAAATATATACAATTATAAGACTTGTTCATAAGAAGTACCTGAGATCAAACTCAGTATTGAGACCACTAGGGGTCAATGTTTTTGGATAGGATATCCAGTAAGCCTCCCTTTGTAATAGTCGGATCTCGACGTTACCTCCTCTCCTTGGTAGAGTAACATGCTCAGTGCCTGTGTATTTGAGGGAGGAGATGGAATGGTTAGCTTCAACAAAGTGAGCTGCTACTGGGTAGTCAGTGTTCTTACACCTGATTGAGCTGCGGTGTTCAGCTATGCGATATTTTAATTGTCTTTTCGTTTTTCCTATGTAGACTTTCCCACATGAACAGGTGATAATAAATGTATCTTATTTTGATAGTTTTAATAGTTTATTCGCCATAGGTCAGCACCTCCACACAAACACATTTTTCTGGGTGTGCGCCAGCTCTTGTTTTTTCCCCGTATATAAATGTATAACATCCCTGTATGTTTTGCTGTGTGTCCATCAGATACGTCCCGCTCCCCAGAGTTCCTGGAGATGCACAGTGGCAGCAGTGACCCTCCTCTCTGCCTCATGATTGGTTACGCCGACGGGATGCAAATCTGGAGCATATCCGTGAGTAAAGACCACCTATAACATAAAGACCACCTGTAACATAAAGACCACCAGTAACACAACCAACTGGTGTTGGTGTTGAAGTCAATAGAAAGATGTTCATACAACGACAACAGACCACAGAGACGTTATCGTATCTGACTTCCAGTACTCCTTGTCCCCCACTAGATGTCAGGATATACCAGTGTGTTACAGCTATTCTCTTCTTAAAACGCTCCAGGCAATTCCAAGTCCTGACAACTTCTGCACAAATGGTCTCTCTAGGATCTGTGTTGTGGGTGTTGAAATATGAGATGCGGGTCTTTGTGTTGTGGGTGTTCAAATGAAATATTTCAAGTGTAGAGCTGTTTACATTTGATGAGCAGGGTGGGTGCTTCCCACAGGACACTACTCTCTCCAGGTCCCACAATTACAGGACACATAGCGCCTTTTGTGCACTAGGGCTGGGAATTGCCAGGGACCTCAATATACAGAATTATCACGATACTTAGGTGCCGCTACGATATGTATTGTGATTTTTATTGCAATTCGATGTTCCAAACGTATTGCTCACCATATGTCTGCTGCAAAGGGACAAGAGAGAGCCATGAGAAAACAAGGTTTGATCGTGATGGAAATAAGTGTTGAAAAAGTAGCTCCCTATTTTAAAAAGAAGATGGAGAACACGCTATGAAATTAAATACTTGAGTTTTGGTGCAGGTACAGCCAACTAGCACAAAAGTTATATTGCAATATTGTCAAAATGATATATTGTCAAAAATAATATCCCAATATGTAACTATCACCCCCCCCCCCCCACATCACTATTTTGCACCCACATGGAGCAGACTTCCACAGTAGAGACATGCACAGGTCTCCACAAGGTGAGGAAAATCATGGAGGTGAATGACTGGCCACTCATTTCCTCCTCTCCTCCTCGCCTGTCACTGAGGAGGTAGACTTAGCCAACAAGATGGTGGACATTTGATTTTCTTAGAAGGTGGTTTGTTTTGATGTGACCTGTCTCATCCCAGGGTCAAATATTTATGAGGATGAATATGGATTGAAGTAAAGTAAGAAACCACTTACTGAGAAACATAGTAGTGGTAATGGCATTAAACTTTTTCCTGCAATTTCTTTTCACCCAGATTTTTATTCTTTAGAGTTAATATCAAAGCCCAACAAGGAGGGAATGTATTGGTTGTTTGAAAGATCTGTTTTGAAACAACCATTTTTTTCAACCACAGTAAATTTGTTTCCAGGAATATTGAGAAATTCTCTTGGAAAATCATTAGAGGAATTTGTCAGCTCAAAACCTAACAAATAACCCGCAACTCTGCAACGGCCTCCATTTAGGACTATCAGGTTTCAGGTGCAAGCTGTCACAGAAACATGCAAACTTAACATACATTTTAAGTCAGAAGTTTACATACACCTTAGCCAAATACATTTAAACTCAGTTTTTCACAATTCCTAACATTTAATAGTAGTACAAATTCCCTGTCTTAGGTCAGTTAGGATCACCACTTTATTTTAAGAATGTGAAATATCAGAATAATAGTGGAGAGTGATTTATTTCAGCTTTTATCTCTTTCATCACATTCCCAGTGGGTCAGAAGTTTACATACACTCAATTAGTATTTGGTAGCATTGCCTTTAAATTGTTTAACTTGGGTCAAACATTTTAGGTAGCCTTGACTTGGTTGTCCTTAAGCCATTTTGCCACAACTTTGGAAGTATGCTTGGGGTCATTGTTCATTTGGAAGACCCACCAAGGTTTAACTTCCTGACTGATGTCTTGAGATGTTGCTTCAATATATCCACATAATTCATCTGCCTCATGATGCCATCTATTTTGTGAAGTACACCAGTCCCTCGGCAGCAAAGCATCCCCACAACATGATGCTGTCACCCCCGTGCTTCACGGTTGGGATGGTGGTCTTCGGCTTGCAAGCCCCCCCTTTTTCCTCCGAACATAACGATGGTCATTATGGCCAAACAATTCCAGTTGTTTCATCAGACCAGAGGACATTTATCTAAAAAGTACAATTTTTGTCTCCATGTACAGTTGCAAACTAGTATTGCTTTTTTATGACGGTTTTGGAGCAGTGGCTTCTTCCTTACTGAGCGGCCTTTCAGGTTATGTCGATATAGGACTCGTTTTACTATGGATATAGATACATTTGTACCTGTTTCCTCCAGCATCTTTACAAGGTCCTTTGCTGTTCTGGGATTGATTTGCACTTTTTGCACCAAAGTGCGTTCCTCTCTAGGAGACAGAACGCGTCTCCTTCCTGAGCGGTATGACGGCTGCTTCTTCCCATGGTGTTTATACTTGCGTACTATTGTTTGTACAGATGAACGTGGTACCTTCAGGTGTTTGGTTCATCCTGGTTCATGTTTGGTTCATTTGAGGTCTTGGCTGATTTTTTTTATATTTTTCCCACGATGTCAAGTAAAGAGGCACTGAGATTGAAGGTATGACTTGAAATGCGTCCACGTGTACACCTCCAATGTAAATTAGCCTATCTGAAGCTTGTAAAGCCATGGCATAATTTTCTGTAATTTTCCAGATGTTTAAAGGCACAGTCAACTTAGTGTATGTAAACTTCTGACCCATTGGAATTGTGATACAGTGAATTATAAGTGAAATAATCTGTCTGTAAACAATTGTTGGAAAAATTACTTGTGTCATGCACAAAGTAGATGTCCTAACCGACTTGCCAAAACTATAGTTTGTTAACATGAAATTTGTGGAGTGGTTGAAAAACAAGTTTTAATGACTCCAACCTAAGTGTATGTAAACTTCCGACTTCAACTGTACATCCTATGAGCTCTGAACAGACTAATTCCTTAATCCTTTCTAAACATCCACAGGCCACGAAGGAAATGACACACTCTTTCCCTCCGCACACTAACACAGGAGACTGTCTGACATACACACACAATGAACAACGTGTCTGTTGTTAACGCACCTCTTCCGAGAATTGAGGAGAGAGACTATAGGCAGCTTGCTACCGATGTGCTACGCTAGCCTGCCTACATGGTACCATCCAGAATAAATGAGGAGAGATGGGCCATAGCCAGCTAGCTACCGATGTGCTACGCTAGCCTGCCTACATGGTACCATCCAGAATAAATGAGGAGAGATGGGCCATAGCCAGCTTGCTACCGATGTGCTACGCTAGCCTGCCTACATGGTACCATCCAGAATAAATGAGGAGAGATGGGCCATAGCCAGCTTGCTACCGATGTGCTACGCTAGCCTGCCTACATGGTACCATCCATAATAAATGAGGAGAGATGGGCCATAGCCAGCCAGCTGCAGATGTGCTGCTGCATTACATAAACTCAGCAAAAAAAGAAAGGTCCTCTCACTGTCATCTGTGTTTATTTTCATTAAACTTAACATGTGTAAATATTTGTATTTGTATGAACCCCTGGTGAGACAAAACCGTGAAGAGCACTTTTTGCCAGTCCTGTCTAGTCCAGCGACTGGGTTTGTGCCCATAGGCGACGTTGTTGCCGATGATTTCTGGTGAGGACCTGCCTTACAACAGGCCTACAAGCCCTCAGTCCAGCCTCTCTCAGTTCCTTGTGTAACTCCGGCAGTTGTTGTTGCCATCCTGTACCTGTCCCGCAGGTGTGATGTTTGGATGTACCGATCCTGCAGGTGTTGTTACACGTGGTCTGCCACTGCGAGGACGATCAGCTGTCCGTCCTGTCTCCCTGTAGCTTTGTCTTCGACATCTCACAGTATGGACATTGCAATTTATTGCCCTGGCCACATCTGCAGTCCTTATGCCTCCTTGCAGCATGCTTAAGGCACGTTCACGCAGATGAGCAGGGACCCTGGGCATCGTTATTTTTCAGTCAGTAGAAAGGCCTCTTTAGTGTCCTAAGTTTTCATAACTGTGACCTTAATTGTCTATTGTCTGTAAGCTGTTAGTGTCTTAACGACCGTTCCACAGGTGCATGTTTGTTAATTGTTTTTCATTGAATAAGCATGGGAAACGGTGTTTAAACCCTTTACAATGAAGATCTGTGAAGTTATTTGGATTTTTACGAATGATCTTTGACAGACAGGGTCCTGAAAAAGGGACATTTCTTTTGAGTTTATAGTCTATTACCATCTTGAGTTGGGTATAGTTCCTTTTCAAAACCAGTTGATCAAGGATTGGAATTGACCCCAACTGGTCGATTCACTGTTAAGGTGTTTTTCCTCTTCATCTTCCCCTCTTTTTCTGTGGTTTTGGCATGTTTCCGGGACAAGTTTTTTCACTGGGTTCATATTAAGTGATGAAAGCTCCTCAGTCTCTAACCTTGAGTGGCTGTGAAGTGTTTGTGACAGTCGCTAAACCAACAACCTCTGTAATGACACACACACACACACACACACACACACACACACACACACACACACACACACACACACACACACACACACACACACACACACACACACACACACACACACACACACACACACACACGGGCTGACAGAGGGAGTTTGTTTGTGTATTACTGTCTTGTTAGATAGCCAGGGATCTTTGACTGAAAAGGTATCGCTTGCCAGGCCCCAGGCAGATAAGTCCAAGACTAGCGTGGGCAAGTTGTTGGACTGAGTAGGTGTTGGGGGAAATGACCAGCTTTGAAGAAAGGTGTCTGTGTGGGTGCTGTTATTATTAAAACTAGCCTGAGTACAGTCCCAGATACACTGATATTTTCCCCTGTCTCCACCGGCTGCCTGGCTATGAGCTTCATCGGTTTCCAAAAGGGTGTAAAGTTATCACTGCTGGTCTGCAGTCTGCTTTGTAGCTCAACAGTGAAAACGGCCCCTGCTTGTGTCCTTAGTACCAGACGTTGCTTTTTGTGTGTGTCCCATTTTGCTTGTTGTGTGTCCCTCATGATGGAAACTAACATTTAAATCAATTGCAGTTATTTTAGGATCCCAAAACCACTTTATTTTTGTTTGAAATTATTCATCATTATTCACTAATCATATTCATCCCCCACCAATATGTCATGCAGTGTGTCCTGTCTATGTTCAC
Organism: Oncorhynchus gorbuscha; assembly: GCF_021184085.1. Lineage (NCBI taxonomy): Eukaryota > Metazoa > Chordata > Actinopteri > Salmoniformes > Salmonidae > Oncorhynchus > Oncorhynchus gorbuscha. The sequence goes on along the minus strand of NC_060191.1, from coordinate 47,955,344 downwards.
TTGTGAATATGGCCCAGATATTGTGAGTCACAACTGAGGGGTATTACAGATTAGAACAGAGTACAACACACTAGTTTCCATTTGAAAACATCCCAGCCAGACCAACAAATGAAATGAATAAAATGAAAAACATTTTTTTTAAACACGAAGAAGCAATTTGGCATATTGCTGTGTAGGCAGGCGGCCAATGTAATGGCGGAGAACAGAGATAGATGTTGATGCCTGGCTGTCATGTCACACAGAGCCGTGTAAGGCAAGGATGAGCTGTGGGGTAATGCTCAATGCCCGTCGTATTATTATCCAAACCCCCTCCACAACACACAATCCGGCAAATTCCATTATTCTCCATTTGCCATAGGAATCACACCGTAGTCCCAGTTATTCCCTCTATCTGTGCTCTAGTCTAATCTGTCGATTGTCACTGGGCCGAGCTGCACTTTTAATAAAAACAATGGCCCGATTCACCACTTCGAAAAGAGCTACTAATTGCGAAAAGAGCGTTCATCCTCGGATGTGCTTATCTACTTAAGACACGCGGATTAGGGCAGCAGTATTGTGATAATGCACATTTCACTAATTTATTGCAAAAAAAAGAAAAAAAATGGGGTTTAGTGCTTAAAACAATGCACCATTATTACACACGTTCAAGCCACTTCAGACCACGCAAGTGTTCTGACCTGACTATACAAGCCTCTCTCTGGGGCCTAATGCAGGGGATAACCTTGCATCTCCGTGGCATAGAGCAGGGACACAGCTACCAGATGTATTTCCATTAACAGTTCTCCTTGCATCTGACACATCAGTAAAGATGGGAAGCAACCTACAATAACCTCAAATATATTGGTGTCCTCCAGCTATAGATACTGTAGCGTCCCAGAACGACGGGATATAGCCTACACAGCAGATGTGGCGGACATGTTCAAAATGTCAATGTGTCAACACTATTTCCAGAACAGTATCTATCTTCTAACCTATTATTCTCGAGTTACTATATGTTGGGCTATGTTTGATCTCAGTTCTGTTTAAAGCATTTTAGATGTCAGTCATCATAGCTCTTTTGAAAGCCATCAGCTGGGCTGACTGACTGGTTATCAGACTCTGCAGCCCGTTCTGTTCTGTTGGCTCGGTCACAGAAAGAGTAGGCAGCTTGTTTGCATCGCAATGCTTTGGGGACCTTTCTTGGTGGCTATTAATGTGCGGTTTGGCTGGCACTTCAACCACCAGCCCCCCCTCCTCGACAAGCCCCTTTCCACGCAGTTGGAATAGATTATTTTGCTTACAGTGTGAACAAATCTCTCTTTGTTCCGGTCAGGGGCCCCCACATTGTCTTTTGACTTTGCCCTGCTACCGACTTCTTAACCCTTTAGCCTCCATCCAAACCGGAGCTGTAAGTTTGTGGTTGTGTAGCGTTGATATCAGTACTGTAGGTATGTGGAGCTGACTTGGCTCCTCAGGACACTGAGGCTTAATTGGAAGTATGGCCATATTGATTATCGGAGTGACTATCTCTCTTAACTAGTGGTCACCCCACCGAGCGCATGGAGTTTAGTATCATCAGAAAGAACAACTCCAGCCCTGCTGACTATGGCCAACTGTTAACCGTTTCTTATCAAGTGTTTCCCCTAACATTGTATAGGCGGGCTTCCCCCCTGCCGAGCTCTATTCCCTCTGTTCAGCTGGTGTTCGCTTGTCAGTGTCTTTGACGAAACAACACCGCAACCACAGTAAAATAACAATGTCGTCTTTTGCACACCAACTAAAGCCTTTAAAAAATATATATACATTTGTTAAATTTCCTTTCCTTTATTTAAAAGCAATCAGAGTAAATGAATGGTTTTAGACTGCATTGTTTGCTGTTTGGGGTTTTAGGCTGGGTTTCTGTACAGCACTTTGAGATATCAGCATGTATATCAAATAAATTTGATTTGATTTGGCTGAGCGGGAGAAAAAGGCCGGGAGCTGACCAGCCGCTGTAATATAGTCTCAAAGCTTTTGACTTGTTACATTTACTTGTTATATTGTTGTTGAACTTGCTCTATTCTTTTTTTCCCTTTCTGTTGTAGCTGGGTGGGGAGGCCCAGGAGCTTTTCTCTGTGCGCCACGGACCTGTGAGAGCTGCCCACATCCTGCCGGCGCCCCATATCAGTGAGTATCTACCTGCTTACCTCTGCCGTCTTTTTGGTGTACCCTAACATTTAGTTTTTATGTCGTTCTACGGGTTCACATTGGACTGTCTTTGAATGTGATGCACATTGTAAGCGACGTCGTTCCCAGCGACTCAAGTCCCCAAGATGCTGTCGTTCTAGAAATCAGTAGAAAAGCTCAGCTGTTTTCAGCTTGTCATGCCAATATTTGTCCACCCAATCTGCAAAGTGGAAGAAAAACGCTCTGCAGTTGAATTGATGCGTTTTGAAGTATACTGGTCTTGTTTTTCCTCTGACGTGGGTTTCGACACGGCCATGAATCTCTCCTCCTCCGTAAAAAATGTAAGCGCTTAAACTCAAATCTGTTCTCGCCAGCGCTCAAGGACCGCTCTTGAAACGAAGTTAAGTGTGTCACAATTTATGCTGTTTGTTTGCAGTGATATACCATGCATTAATTAAAGACTACCCGGTTTGTCAATAGTCAGGAGCCCCTCTCTTCCTGTTCCTATGCTAATATTAAAGGCAGTCCTGTAAGAATGATTACTGTTGGCCTCAGCTGGCTCAGAATGAAGTGCCAGAGCCCCCCCCCACCAGCATTTCTCGTACAAGTAACTCATTGGCCGCATTGTATTACAGGGGTAATAGCATTTCTAAAGGTTAGGTATGGAAGAGAAGCAGGCCAGGGAAAAACATGTCCACGGTTCTGATCTAATCATGTTCAACCAGAGACTTCAAAAGGAAAGCAGAGGGGAAATATCACCTCAAGGTTGCCTATGGACCGCTCTCACAGACACACAGTTTTATCTAATATAGAAGCATAAGCATTCACATCCTCTAAAGCCGGTACACAATTTGATTTCCCTCGTTCCGCCAATGAGTTTTTCTCCAGGCATGAAGTTAGAATTTTCTGTCACTGCAGGTATAATTCAGAAATGAAGTCAAAAGCACAAAACTCTAGCATGTGGCGTTCTGGTGAGAAAATCAGCTTTTTGTTCTTGCTCTGTGTTCCGGTCCTTTGGCAGATTTCAACAATGCACAATGACAGCATTGAAAGGGCCCTGGACGGGGATGAAAGCCACAGACAGTAATAAGAAGCAGCAGATACCCAACACATGAGAGGAGTGATTCTCTGACCGCTAAAATAAAAATGAATTGTACTAGCGGGGGAGAGAGAGACACTGATTGCAATCTGTTATACCCAGCCGGGCGCAAACAGTGTTGCTCTGTGGTGAGCTGTTAAAAGACCAATTGTTTTTGTCTGGATCCTGGGTGGGCGGGTTTGGAAAATCCTGAAAATAGGTGTCGGTTCAAAAAAGGCAAAAGGCCCCTTCTGGGATTAGAGGCGGAAGTTGCAGTTTTCCGAAGAGAGCGTTCCGTTTATCAGTCCAGCATCCCAGAGTTTGTAACTTCTGCTCGTCCTCTGGTATAGACCATACATACGCCTACCAAAATGATTCACAATACAATAGATGAGCATTGATGACAAGTGATCCTAATATGTATGAGTCCTTTGTTGATCTCTTGAACAGTAGAGTGAATGTCAGTAATAGTATTGTGTTTTTTGGTCCTCTGTGCTGGACCTGAACTCCTATGACCCAGAGGCCCAGCCTCCATATAAAAGCCCTAATTACTGAAACGGCTCTGGAAATTCTATAATTTATAACAGCAAACATGTTAACTTTAGACTTGCCTTTCTCTATACATGAGATAAACACGCACTCAACACTCAAACATACCAATGTTGAATGGGCAAATGTAGATGCGCACACAGTCAACGCTCAAACATACAATTGTCGAATTTGTATGTCGAATGAGCTAAACTATATCTCTAAAATGACAGTCCACTCATAATCAAAGCGTAGTCAACACTAGTAATGAGATCTTAGATCTTTTTCTCCTGACTGTATTTACAGAAACGGTTTATTTTCCTAAATGCATTTTTCAAATGAAACCCTTTGGTCTTTTGGGGTAATCATATTTGCCTACAGCTCAATATGGTGACCCGTTGTGATGTTTGATGACAGAAATATGAGTGCAGAAGAAAGGCTGTGTTTGGGAGTGTTAGGGGTTTGAGGACGGCATGTTGGCTCTCCCACACGGCACGGTCACACCACAGGAACTCACAGTGATTACTGTCAGGGCTAAATGACTCCCCTCCACAGGCCTAACATCTTCTTCAATCTGGACTCCCACTACACGCACACACACACACCACATCCCTCCACTCCGTCCCTCCCAACACCATCTTTAAGAATGTGACAATTAAGGGAAATATGGGCTCTGTAGACTTAATGCAACATGTTTTCTCCTCCGCCCTAAATTTGTGTCCCAAATGGCACCCTAGTCCCTACATAGTGCACTACTTTGGCCAGAGCCCTATGGGACCTGGTCAAAAGTAGTGCTCAATGTAGGGAATAGGGTGCCATTTTTGACTGAATCTAAATATGCCCACTTGGCTTTTACCATACTGTAATTTCCCCTCCAAAACCAAAAGAATTAAACACAGAGGGAGACAAAACCCTCCTCAGCTTTGAAGGCGTTCTGTTTCTTTTTCCCCCTCTTGTTCCTCTCCTCCATACCGAGGGGAAAGATGGTTTGAGTTCAACATGTTGCGCAGAGTGCTATTTCTGGTCCTCTGTCTCTCCTCTTAATGTCTTCCATGCTGGTATGTTAATATATTTGATCCCCATAGGTCTTCATGTGAACCTGGGCATTATTTTGTGGTTGGTGGGGATGAGTCCTCCCAAGTTGACAGGAATGAGAGGGTCTCTCTTGTTCTATTTTATATTTTGTCTCCATTTCCTCTTCCAGAGTTTTTTGGGGGTATAACTTGATTACAGAGCTGCTGTTGTAATGTAATCAACACGCATCCTGCTGCGGTAGTGTTGGTTAAGTGGAGTGAGTGGCTCTGGCAGGCTGGGCCGGGCCCACTACACAACAGGTCTGTCTCGCATGCATAGGGCCCCCTAATGATGAATGTTCCTCTTTGTGTTGGTCAGTTGTTTCACTGCTCTCCGGTCAGTCCCTCATCATCCTTCTCTCTTCTCCTCCTAGGTCCGCTGATGATTGATGGTTTTGCGGACAAGAGGCCTCTCCTGGGGGTGTGCAAGAGCACTGGGTCGTTGGGGTGAGTACAGTACACATCCCTCATCACATCGCTTCCTGGGATATTGGATGGGTTATGCTGGGAGATGCAGTTTGGAAGGTGGTGTCTGATATCAGCGACTCACTTGACTGAATCCACAAAAGTGTGTGGGTATATGTGTATATATACAGTTGAAGTCGGAAGTTTACATACACTTAGGTTGGAGTCATTAAAACTCATTATTCAACCACTCCACAAATTACTTGTTAACAAACTATAGTTTTGGCAAGTCGGTTAGGACATCTACTTTGTGCATGACAAGTCATTTTTCCAACAATTGTTTACAGACAGATTATTTCACTTATCATTCATTTTGATTCACTAATTCCAGTGGGTCAGAAGTTTACATACACTAAGTTGACTGTGCCTCTAAACAGCTTGGAAAATCCCAGAAAATGATGCCATGGCTTTAGAAGCTTCAGATAGGCTAATTGACATAATGAGTCAATTGGAGGTGTACACGTAGATGTTTTTCAAATCCTACCTTCAAACTCGGTGCCTCTTTGCTTGACATAATGGGAAAATCAAAAGAAATCAGCCAAGACCTCAGAAAAAAATGTGTAGGCCTCCACAAGTCTGGTTCATCCTTGGGTGTAATTTCCAAACGCCTGAAGGTACCACGTTCATCTGTACAAACAATAGTACGCAAGTATAAACACCATGGGACCACGCAGCCGTCATAATGCTCAGGAAGGAGACGCGTTCTGACTCCTAGAGATGAACGTACTTTGGTGTGAAAAATGCAAATCAATCCCAGAACAACAGCAAAGGACCGTGCAAAGATGCTGGAGGAAACCGGTATAAAAGTGTGTATATCCACAGTAAAACGAGTCCTATATCGACATAACCTGAAAGGCCGCTCAGCAAGGAAGAAGCCACTGCTCCAAAACCGCCATAAAAAAGCAATACTTCGGTTTGCAACCTCAAATGGGGACAAAGATCATACTTTTTGGAGAAATGTCCTCTGGTCTATGCAGACGACACACAATTAATCTTCTCCTTTCCCCCTTCTGATGACCAGGTGGTGAATCGCATCTCTGCATGTCTGGCAGACATATCAGTGTGGATGACGGATCACCACCTCAAGCTGAACTTCGGCAAGACTGAGCTGCTCTTCCTCCCGGGGAAGGACTGCCCGTTCCATGATCTCGCCATCACGGTTGACAACTCCATTGTGTCCTCCTCCCAGAGCGCTAAGAACCTTGGCGTGATCCTGGACAACACCCTGTCGTTCTCAACTAACATCAAGGCGGTGGCCCGTTCCTGTAGGTTCATGCTCTACAACATCCGCAGAGTACGACCCTGCCTCACACAGGAAGCGGCGCAGGTCCTAATCCAGGCACTTGTCATCTCCCGTCTGGATTATTGCAACTCGCTGTTGGCTGGGCTCCCTGCCTATGCCATTAAACCCCTACAACTCATCCAGAACGCCGCAGCCCGTCTAGTGTTCAACCTTCCCAAGTTCTCTCACGTCACCCCGCTCCTCCGCTCTCTCCACTGGCTTCCAGTTGAAGCTCGCATCCGCTACAAGACCATGGTGCTTGCCTACGGAGCTGTGAGGGGAACGGCACCTCAGTACCTCCAGGCTCTGATCAGGCCCTACACCCAAATAAGGGCACTGCGTTCATCCACCTCTGGCCTGCTCGCCTCCCTACCACTGAGGAAGTACAGTTCCCGCTCAGCCCAGTCAAAACTGTTCGCTGCTCTGGCTCCCCAATGGTGGAACAAACTCCCTCACGACGCCAGGACAGCGGAGTCAATCACCACCTTCCGGAGACACCTGAAACCCCACCTCATTAAGGAATACTTAGGATAGGATAAAGTAATCCTTCTCACCCCCCCCCCCCTTAAAATATTTAGATGCACTATTGTAAAGTGGCTGTTCCACTGGATGTCATAAGGTGAATGCACCAATTTGTAAGTCGCTCTGGATAAGAGCGTCTGCTAAATGACTTAAATGTAAATGTAAATGTAATGGTCTGATGAAACAAAAATCAATCTGTTTGGCCATAATGACTATCGTTATGTTTGGAGGAAAAAGGGGAGGCTTGCAAGCCGAAGAACACCATCCCAACCGTGAAACACGGCGGTGGAAATATCATGTTGTGTGGGTGCTTTGCTGCAGGAGGGACTGGTGCACTTCACAAAATAGATGGCATCATGAGGCAGGACAATTATGTGGATATATTGAAGCCACATCTCATTAGTCAAGACATTAGTCAGGAAGTTAATGCTTGGTCGCCAATGGGTCTTCCAAATGGACAATGACACCAAGCATACTTCCAAAGTTGTTGCAAAATGGCTTAATGACAACAAAGTCAAGGTATTGTAGTGTCCATCACAAAGCCCTGACCTCAATCCCATAGAAAATTAGTGGGCGGAACTGAAAAAGCCTGTGTGAGTAAGGAAGGCTACAAGCCTGACTCAGTTACACCAGCTCTGTTAGGAGGAATGGGATAAAATTCACCCAACGTATTGTGGGAACCTTGTGGAAGGCTACCCCGAAACGTTTGACCCAAGTTAAACAATTTTGAATGGCAATGCTATCAAATACTAATTGAGTGTATGTAAACTTCTGACCCACTGGGAATGTGATGAAAGTAATAAAAGCTGAAATAAATCATTCTCTACTATTATTCTGACATTTCACATTCTTAAAATATAGTGGTGATCCTGACTGACCTAAGACAGGGCATTTTTACCAGGATTCAGTGTCATGAATTGTGAAACTGAGTTTAAATGTATTTGGCTAAGGTGTATGTAAACTTCCGACTTCAACTGTGTGATATATATATATATATATATACTTTGTATTTTACCACATTTTTCTCCTCAATTTCGATCTTGTCTCATCGCTGCACCTCCCCAATGGGCTCAGGAGGCAAAGGTCAAGTCATGCGTCCTCCGAAACATGACCCCCCAAACCACGCTTCTCAATACCCACCCGCTTAACCCTGAAGCCAGCTGCACCAATGTGTCGGAGGAAACACCGTTCAACTGATGACCTCGTCAGCCTGCAGGCACGTAGCCTGCCACAAGGAGTCGCTAGAGCGCGGTGAGCCAAGTGATGCACCCCCGGCCAAACCCTCCCCTAACCCGGACGACGCTGGGCCAATTGTGTGCCGCCCTATGGGACTCCCGATCATGGCTGTTTGTGATACAGCCTGTGTTCGAACCCGGGTCTGTTGTGACGCATCTAACGCTGCGATGCAGTGCCTTAGACCGCTGCGGGGCTTTTTACACTACAAGCCCATACAGATCCGATAATGTGAGTTTATATATAATTCTATGTGCAAGCACAGGGCCTTCCAATATTGAAAGAAAGTTGCTGTTCCCGATGACATCAAATAGCGTTACAGTCCATTAACTCTCAAGCCAAATCAATAGCCTTTCTCTGGGTGGGTCAAAGTTGAACTGCACCACACACACTTGTAATCCAGTTTCCACATGTGCTAACCATGGCTGCTGGTAACCATGACCACTGGTAGGTGTGATGTGCGTCAGTTGGCAACAAGGCATAGTTTTATTTTATTGGGCTCGCCTGTTTTCGATGCTTCTAAGAAGTTAGTATATGTATGATAATAGACTTATGTCTGGTCTAGTCGTTGTATTTCTCTGGCCTTCCTCTCACTGATTGGTCACAGACAGACCCACAGTGGAACCGGATTGCACAACATGTCAACGTGACTTGCATACTCGGACTACATCTGCAATGACACCCAATTTAGTAGTGCCCTATATAGGGATTGACTCTCATTTCAGACAAAGCCTTAACATAAGTTCCCTTTCCCATCCATCCTTCCTCAAATGCCTGATTTAACAAGGAAACAACAGGGCAAGTAGTTGTTTTGATCTTTCGCTGGAAAGAGGGTAGGGGAGTGTAGGGTAGAGGGGAGGGTAGGGTAGAGGGGAGGGTAGGGTAGAGGGGAGGGTAGAGGGGAGGGTAGGGTAGAGGGGAGGGTAGGGTAGAGGGGAGGGGAGGGTAGAGGGGAGGGTAGGGTAGAGGGGAGGGTAGGGTAGAGGGGAGGGGAGGGTAGAGGGGAGGGGAGGGTAGAGGGGGTAGGGTAGAGGGGAGGGTAGGGTAGAGGAGGGTAGGGTAGAGGAGGGTAGGGTAGAGGAGGGTAGGGTAGAGGAGGGTAGGGTAGAGGAGGGTAGGGTAGAGGAGGGTAGGGTAGAGGAGGGTAGGGTAGAGGAGGGGAGGGTAGGGGAGGGGAGGGTAGGGTAGAGGAGGGTAGGGTAGAGGAGGGTAGGGTAGAGGAGGGTAGGGTAGAGGAGGGTAGGGGAGGGTAGGGTAGGGGAGGGTAGGGTAGGGGAGGGTAGGGTAGGGGAGGGGAGGGTAGGGTAGAGGAGGGGAGGGTAGGGTAGAGGAGGGTAGGGTAGAGGAGGGTAGGGTAGAGGAGGGTAGGGTAGAGGAGGGTAGGGTAGAGGAGGGTAGGGGAGGGGAGGGTAGGGGAGAGGAGGGGAGGGGAGGGGAGAGGAGAGGAGGGGAGGGGAGGGGAGAGGAGAGGAGGGGAGCAGGTAAAAGAAGAGAGGAGATGAGCGGGGAGGAGAAGAGATTTGAAACTTCCATGTGCTAATGGAATGTCCTGTCTCTTTCGCCAGGGTGTCAATCTTTATGACGTTTTCCCATTTAAAATGTGTGGAAAGGAAGGGGGAGACCGGCTCGGGTCCTTGGTTGTACTGCCTCATATTGATGTTACGAGGTACAAATCTTAAGTACATTTGAAAGCTGGGTAGTAACAGCACCACAAGCCCCCCCAAATACATACATAGAGAGGGAGGAAGGCAAGGAGAGAGGAGATTAAGAAGATATGTGGCACCTTGGGAAGCCGGAGGAATGGCTGGCTGGTGGAGAGGGAGCAAAGGTAAGAGAGAACCACAGACGACTGCTCTGCGTTCTTCTCTCCATACCCTGCAAAGGCTGCTGTGAACTCCCCCTTTCCCCTCTTACAGAACAGCGAAAACATAACTCGATATTTCCTCCCCAGGAAATGAAATAAGGAAGTCTGTCTTCGGCTGGGCTTTGATGGAGACCACCTTCCCCATGTTTTTAAAGGAACACTGCCTGCTCCTCTTCTGCCTTTACCTCTCTCCCCCTCTGCGGCCTCTCTCTCTCCTTCTGCCTCTGCCACCGATTCTGTCTCTGCCTGGCCCCTTCTCGGTCTCTGTACTGCCTCTTTTAGTCTTCTGAATGTGTCCTGGCTGACACGGAGAGAGGAATACAAACAGGGAGGGTTTGGCTACTTCGCCCAGTGACTGACGCTCAGCACTAATTCTGAAAACATGCTTGCTGCTGAAAAGCCCAAACCCTGACATCTGGCTGAATGGCACATCCAGACTGGGGCCGTCCTGACCCCCGACCGACAGAAGTGTTTGGTAAATAACACTACATTAAAAGATGAGAGAAACTCCCCTATGGCCGCAGCACAGTTTTTCCGTTCGGGCCGTTCGTAAACTTACTAAGGTCCTCACACAGTTTTTAGCATATAATCATTTTAAATAACAGCTTTTGTCAACCAGCAAAAAGGATGCCGGCTTGACACTTAAATGGAAAACAGATTGGAGTCTTGGCCGCGAGAGCAGTGCTGGTTTTGAAGTTGGTTCAGTCAGCTCTAGGCTTAGATTACAAGATTTGCAAATTAAAGGAAAACTAGAAAGTCAAAAAGCATCTGTGCCTATCCTTGTATTTGTGAACTTCTAGCCAGGCGCACTCAACATAATTTTATCAATGGAAAGGATTATGCGTTAAGCCAAAACAATTTATAGATCGAGTGATTTTCCTGACGGCAAAGTACATATGTGTCCCTTCACGCTCTGCGCCAGTGGGGGAATTAGTAAAGAATGCCTGTGTGCCATCCTGTGGCAGCCCTTGGGCTCTGGTCTGCCTCCTCCTCACATAGTATCTGGAAAAGATTTGTGTTTCCAGCCCCTGCTGCTGCTAGTCGTTGTTATTATTTTCTTTCATTTTAATTAGGTCCGCAGGTATTAACATTCAGAACATTTTAAGACTGCTCTTTGTCAATGAATGCAAATCACAGAGGCAGGGGGTGGAGGGTGGAGGCATGCTAACTGTTTGTTGGTGTTTTTAGGAGTGGGAGCATACATACACTCCCAGGGTAGAAGTTCAGCGGGGAAGAAGAAACGTGCTTTTGTTATCACTTTTTTTGTATTGTAAATGGCACTCTATTCTCTGTATAGTGCACTACTTCTGACCAGGGCCCCTTACTTCCCTGTACGCCCACCCCAAATTTCCAGATGCACAGAGGATGTGGGCATGACTTTGATTTTTTATTATAATTTATTTTTGACAAATAGTCTTCTGTCACCATGGAGATTACGGATGGATTCGTATTTTGGGAGGGTTCCGGCCGACCGCGACACATTGTGACTCCCCCGTGGGTGACGAAATGCTCACCATGGCTACCTCCCAGACTGTAGCCAGTAGCAGCCTGGAAACAGTCAGCACCAGTGAAGGAGGATACAGTGCATGTTTTTCTTGTTTACTTGTACACTTATTTTATTCAATATTTACCATAACCAGTGTTTTTGCTGCTAGACCTTTCAAGACATGGTTTCAGCACCAGGACACAGCTCTCCATCTGGCTCCTGTAAACCACCTCTGGCCCCTGTGAACCTCCCATGGACCTGTCCCTTATAACTCAGGGCTCGAGGGTCAGGGCTTTTCACACCTCAACAACCAGGCCGGTGTCATGCCCTTTATCTCAATATTCATTACAGACACATTTAGTACACAGTTTTTAATCTGACGCAGGAAGATGAAAGCTATGTGTAATTTTAAATGACACCCGTCAACAACAAAGTGAGATTGATCCTACAAGAGAGGGATAATGTCATGTCCCTAATTTTGTCTTTATCCCAAAGCTTTATCCATTAAGTCCTGTTGTCACCTAATGCCTTTATATTAATTACAGTATTGCAGTGAAAACCCCACTCATTCACCATACATTTTCGAAGAGACTTAAGGGAAAGCCTATTGTGGTTCTAAGCTGTGCTTTTCATTGCTATTTTCATGACAGGTTTAGCCGTGGTAAACGCGAGGTATCCCTCTCTAAAGTGTATTAAAGGGTAAATCTCAGAGCGTTTGTATTAAAGAGGCACCAGATTATGGGGATTTGGGGAAGTGATGCTTTTGAAACCAGCATTAGGCCTTAGTCTCCATGATACACACACACACACTCCCCAGCGGGGACACCGCTACAGTCACAGTGCTGTCTTTGGCGGTCCAGCCAACCACAGAATTTATTATGATTAAGATAAAGCTCAAATAGGGACATTTTTCTTTATTTCCCAGTTTTGTTAGTTTTCAATTTGTGGGTGGGAATGTCATGCTGTTTTTAAGAGTTCTGATGAAATCATTCCAGAACTTTTTGTAATGTTAGTCTGTGAAAACGGACACACACACACACACACACACACACACACACACACACACACACACACACACACACACACACACACACACACACACACACACACACACACACACACACACACACACACACACACACACACACACACACACACACACACACACACACACACACACACACACACACACACACACACACACACACACACACACCTTACAGAGGGCAGTCTTTGGCTTCATTTCGAAGCGTTGATTTTGACTTCAACGTCTGTTTTCTGTCGGCCCGAAAATATGTTCTGCCTCGCCAGTTTCCCCCTTCAAATGGGAAGTGAGTTTAAATTAAGTGGTTTGTAGTGGAAGTGGCAGACAATTTGTTTTTTACAGGTCACAATGAGGCATAAATACTTTTCAATCCACAGTTCATTCAGCTTTTTGCAGTATGTTTTACAGTCCTTTCATGACAAATGTAATGTAAAAAATCTAATCGGAGCGTTTCAGTTTTGTAATACTGAAGGTGTTGTTCATAAACTTAGAATTTTAGCCACTATGTATTAATATGCCCTATATTTCTATGAAGGGAAGTAGTGTATTATTTTCCCCAAATATCATATACCAGTAACTTCCAACTGCAATTACTTTGGTGTGTGAGGATGACAAGCAGTGAATGGATGGAAACCAGATGGAGTATCTCATCTGGCAAAGAAAACCTCAGCATACTGTACCTCACTAGGGATTTGAACATGGCACTCTCTAGTTACCAATACATTCTCTCCACCAGGAAGCTGTTGTTCTGCATGTGAGTAAGAAATAGACCAGGGGGATGCTATGCTATTTAGCACACAGTCTCTTTTCTCCTGTCATGGTTAGGGTTAGCCCGTGGGCCCTTGTCAGAAGTAGTGTACTATACTGTTTAAGTAATAGGGTACCATTTGGGATTCATCCATCTTGTGTCATGGATTCCTCTCCCTGTTGACCGTTCCTCTGAGACGGTCTAGTCCAGGTGCAGCTAACTTCTGCTTAGATCTGTACTCTGTCTGTCCTCTGTGTGTTCCGTGCAGACTGGGACACTCGTATAACTCAAGGTCTCCAAGGATAGGAAGACCCAAGCCTTTTGAAGAGTTTTAAAGCAATTTTCCTTATTTTCTTTTTTAAGATGCTGCAGGGCAGGTAGCCTATATCTGTATTGTTAATTACCGACAAGGCTTGTTGACATTTATTCAAAGCGCAATTGTTCATTTTCGTGTTGATAATGTAGTATTACTTTATAGAAATATAATTAAATAGTATTCAATCCTCATCTGACACTTGACTGTAAAGCACAACTCCATGCGTTATCACAAAGTACACTCCTCAGTAGTGTTCATAACCATTTTGGACAGAGGCAACATGTTGTGTATTTGACATCAAAGCATTTTGGTATAAAGCATACAGGTTGAATTACCTTGGTTTTAAAGCCCTGTCAGATTTGATAGTATTTTTTGTTAATGATACCCTTTCTGGCTGACTTGTCGTGGTGGTATTCAATCTTCATTGTAGGTAGTCTGCCGTGAGTACATTGTTTAAACTTGAACATATGCTGTTACTTTTATAGTATTTTACTATAGGATATTTGACACCACTGTGCTTCTCGGTGTCACAGCTGAAGTATAGGAGTGAAAGCACACTTGACCAGATGCTGTTTGGATGCTACAATTTCCGAGATGTCTCCAGGTCTGACAAACAGAGTTAGCTCTGCCACTTTCCACAGCAGATACAGAAGGGCTACACAGGTGGATGCTGTGGATTGAGACGCAGCCTATGCAAAAATAGATCTTTAGCTTAAACTGATTGTTTTTGATGGCGATTCTTTTGTTGCACCAGTGTGCTAGTAGACTAGGGTTTGACCAAGAGATTTGTGCAAGCGCAGACACACACACACACACACACACACTGGCGTGGCGATGTGTTTCCAATATGCTTGTTGGTGGTGAATGTACGGTACTGAATGAGGAGGAAATGTATTTCTGGCAGGGCTCAGACATGGAGCTGTGGTTGAACTTCTTACCCTAATTACTTTCCCGCTAATGCCAGCGGCGTGCCGGAATCACAACCCCCCCCCCGAGCTGCCTCTGATGTGGCCGGCGTTTGTTGTGTGTTGAGGGTTGTGTTCCACAGAGGAGGAGGGGAAAGGAGGACTGAGAAAGAGCGGGAGGGGTAGTCAGCGAGAGAAGGAAACTTGAATATTGTGACAGAATTTGTCTCTTTTCTTCCAGTACCACCCACCTCACTTGATGCCTATGAAAATAGAGTAATTGTTTTCATGTGTGTGTGTGTAGAAGTAACTGTTATAAATCTATGACTCACCGGTCTGATGTCATTCCAAAGATTAGTTCAACCAATTTGTCCAGGCTTTACTTGTAACATGTTTTTCTACCTATATGGTTCACCCATAGTGTATGCACATCCCAACAATTACCCAGATGATAGTATATAGATATAATAGAAATACTCTCTAGTCTTGGTCACTATTGTATAAAATGCACCCAAAGGCCTATAGTTTATTGCACTGAAAGCCATTGGCTGATATGTAGGTGGTCAATGACCCGGGTGGCATTCCTAGTCTCTGGGCTCTCTGACCCTGTCCCCTCAGCCCTTCCAGCTGAGACTCCAGGGACCAGGCCCAGGCTGTATTTGTTTAGCATTTCCTCAGCTTGTAATTGTCTGTTCGTATTCAGGGAACTCGTAAAGGGCTCAGCTCTGAGCTGCAGTCGGAAACGTGGTGACGTCCCCCTCCTTGTAAATGCATTTATTTGCTTGCTTTTTAATTCCCCTTTAAGGCTTCCCCAGTTCCCCTGCTGTCTAGCCCACTGCAGCCCACCACATGAAGTGTGCGGTTTTTATCCATCGGTTCCGCTCAGGTTCATAAAATAATAACCTTCCCGGTTCCGTTGACCAGAAGCCCGACGTTCCCTCCCGGAGAAGAAATGCAAGCCCAGCTCACAGCGCCGTCGTGTTGAAGCTAAAATAACACATGTTAAAGACGTCTTTCATGCAGGAAAAAACCCTCTCTCGTGATTTAAATGGCATGCATCTGACATAATGTACACAATAACCATTGTAAACTGACGCTGCTAAAATGAAGACTCTGCCTCGGTTGTAAAAGTCATATAACCGTTCTGTTGTGAATACATTTTCCAAAATGGTACAGTAGCTAGTCTATAGCAGGCCAGATAAAACAGAGCTGTGCTGGACGGTCAAGAGACCCAGAAACATGGTGTCATCCCAAATGGCAGCCTATTCCCTAGATAGTGCACCACTGTTGACCAGGGCCCAACTCTGGTCAAAATTAGTGCACTATATAGGGAATAGGGCCCTGGTCAAAATTAGTGCACTATATAGGGAATAGGGCCCTGGTCAAAATTAGTGCACTATATAGGGAATAGGGCCCTGGTCAAAATTAGTGCACTATATAGGGAATAGGGCCCTGGTCAAAATTAGTGCACTATATAGGGAATAGGGTGCCGTTTAGGACGTACACGTCTGTTTTACTAGCTTGCCCAGTAGCCGTTTGAGGTGGAGATGGATGGATGTAGCAGGTGTGGATCTCTGTCTGGCTGCTTTACAGCCTACTACCCAGTAATTAGCAGTCATTTAGGATTGCTGTTATATGAGGGAAACCCTTCATGTTAGAAGTCGACTTGGGCCAAGACCAACTGTTTCCACTTCAGCAGGCTTAGACTTTCCTCCAAAGGTCATGGCCGTTGCCTCAGTAGTGTGTGTACCTCTATTTTTGTGTGTGTGTGTGTGTGTGTGTGTGTGTGTGTGTGTGTGTGTGTGTGTGTGTGTGTGTGTGCTTAGACACAATCTCAACTTTTAAAATTATTTTACAATCTCATCTCTCGCTCTCCCCCCTTTTTCTCTCTCCCTCGCTCTCTCTCCCAACTGCTCCTTCCCACTCGCTGCATCAATTCAGACCCAAAATGACCAATCCCAGTAAATAGTAATTGACACATTGATCTCATAGGCCGTAATAACAGTCCTATTACTGAGGCAGAAGAGGGCGCTCAGTGTCACCTCAACATGTTACTGGACTGACATCTAGCCCTGATCAATGATAATGATGATTTAGCCTGGCTTTCAACCCATGCCTCCGCAGCCCCAGCACCAGGAAATCACATTACAGCTGATCCTGCCCTGGCTCCATTAGAACACCGCCATTTGTTAAAATACTGCCCAGGCCAAAACAATTCAACCGGGGGCCATTTTGATTCTGTAATAGAGGAACGGGCGGGACATCATTGTCCCCATGAGTGAATCAATCCGGGCGCCTGTTATTTCGTAAAAAGCATTTGAATTAGATTGATTTGACCCCGGTGATAACGCTGAAATCGATGGAGGAGCCGCCAGAAAACAAGTTAGAAGTTATATTTTTCTATTAATCTCAATTCTTGTACTCAGTTTGGTAATGCTATCCTTGCTGTGCCAGAGAGTATCATAATATGCCTTAGTGTAAGGCCTGCAGCAGATCTGTTTTATGTCCGGCTGCTATGGACAACTGAATGGAGGTCACCCAAAACTCTTGTCACCTCCTTTATCTTCCCCATTGCCTCTTACAGGAAATGACAGGGGAAACGCTCGCACACACAACGTCAGACACTCCCGCTGGTACATACACCCGACACTCACACACAACGTCAGACACTCCCGCTGGTACATACACCCGACACTCACACACAACGTCAGACACTCCCGCTGGTACATACACCCGACACTCACACACAACGTCAGACACTCCCGCTGGTACATACACCCGACACTCACACACAACGTCAGACACTCCCGCTGGTACATACACCCGACACTCACACAGACTTGCGTGCGCACACAAACATGCAGTGACAGGCATGCACACACGGACACTGTGTCTCTGGCTAGGCTGAGAGATCTGAGGGCTCCAGCCACGGACAGACGGACGCGCCTCTGACTTTGTCAGTGGGTGTGGAGCTGCATTTGTGTCTGCCCAAGCTCTGTGGAGTGGTGCTGCTTCCACGCATACACTAATCCCCTTGATCAAGGGGTGAGCATCCTTTTTAGGGAGTGGACAGCGGCTGCTCCCAAAGTAGTGCACTTTATGGGAAATAGGGCCAGAACAGCTTCAATGTGCTTTTGTCTGGAACTCTATTGTAGGGATGCGACACCATTCTTTCACGTCTAATTCCTTCGTTTGGTGTTTTGTTGATGGTGGTGGAAAACATCTCAGGCGAAGCTCCAGAACCTCCCAAAAAGTGTTCAACTGGGTTGAGATCTTGTGACTAAGACACACACCCGTAACTCCCTATTCTCCTTTTGTAACCATTAGTGCTTAACCTAAATGTTGATTTCTATACTACTAATTGACCGATGCATGTTCAATTATTTGACTTATATTTAATTTGTTATTTTTCTGTTGAGTGCCAAAAACGTGGTTATTAACTACAATGACCATAATCCATTGCGCACCTACTTGTCCAGATTATTTTACGCCTGCTACAGAAGAGAGAATCCACAATCATGAAGTGTTATAGAGAGCAGCTGTTGCTTCACAAGTTCTCTATCTGAAAATACATAATCAAAGTGATTGATGGTATTCAGCAGTCATAAGTATGCCTTATTTACTTTGAACTACAAAATAGTGATTTTGTCAGACAGAATAGGCATCAGCTTTAAAGAGCTGAGATGATAACTTGGAATGAAATAATCAAGTAATCAATTGAAACATGTAATATACACAACTGAAATATTTTATTAAACTGAAGTAATGATTAATAAATAATGGTTAAGTGATAAGCAGTAATGGGCAGTCACTACCATCATATGGGACTGTATGAATTATTTTATTCTGTGTTATTACAGCATTCAACCCACGTAATGCACAGAGCATTTAATAAAAGTAATCGAAAACCGAACAGAATTCAAAAAGCACTAATCACTCAGCACGACTAGGCATGGTAGCCAAAATAATGGACAACTGGGCATTTTTATACATGAGCCGAAGCATATTGGGATTTTAATTGCTTAATTAACTCAGAAATTACACCTATGTGCACCTGACAGTTCCAGTCAAAAGTTTGGACACCTACTCCATTACAGGGATTTTCTTTATTTTTTACAATTTTCTACAATGTTGAATAATAGTGAAGACATCAAAACTATGTAATAACATAATCATGTAGTAACCAAAGAAGTGTGAAACAAATCACTATTATATATTCTTTGCCTTAATGACAGCTTTGCTCACTCTTGGCATTCTCTCAACCAGCTTCTTGAGTTAATCACCTGGAATGCATTTCAATTAACCTTGTTAATTTGTGTAATTTCTTTCCTTAATGCGTTTGAACAAATCAGTTGTGTTGTGACAAGGTAGAGGTTGTATAAGGAAAGAGAAATTACAGTCCATCATTACCTTATGACAGGAAGGTCAGTCTATCTGGAACATTTCAATAACTTTTTTTCAAGTGCAGTCGCAAAAACATTTAAGTCATTTACATTTAAGTCATTTAGCAGACGCTCTTATCCAGAGCGACTTACAAATTGGTGCATTCACCTTATGACATCGAGTGGAACAGTCACTTTACAATAGTGCATCTAAATCTTAAAGGGGGGGGTGAGAGGGATTACTTATCCTATCCTAGGTATTCCTTAAAGAGGTGGGGTTTCAGGTGTCTCCGGAAGGTGGTGATAGACTCCGCTGTCCTGGGGTCGTGAGGGAGTTTGTTCCACCATTGGGGGGCCAGAGCAGCGAACAGTTTTGACTGGGCTGAGCGGGAGCTGTACTTCCTCAGTGGTAGGGAGGCGAGCAGGCCAGAGGTGGATGAACGCAGTGCCCTTGTTTGGGTGTAGGGCCTGATCAGAGCCTGGAGGTACTGAGGTGCCGTTCCCCTCACAGCTCCGTAGGCAAGCACCATGGTCTTGTAGAGGATGCGAGCTTCAACTGGAAGCCAGTGGAGAGAACGGAGGAGCGGGGTGAAGTGAGAGAACTTGGGAAGGTTGAACACCAGACGGGCTATGAAGAAACTGGCTCTGAGGACCACCACAGGAAAGAAAGACCCTGAGTTACCTGCTGCAGAGGATAAGTTCATTAGAGTTAACTGCACCTCAGATTGCAGCCTAAATAAATGCTTCAGTGTTCAAGTAAGACCCATCTCAACATCAACTGTTCAGGGAAGACTGTGTGAATCAGTCCTTCATGGTTGAATTGCTGCAAAGAAACCACTACTAAAGGACACCAATAATAATAAGAGACTTGCTTGGGCCAAGAAACACGAGCAATAGATATTAGACCAGTGGAAATCTGCCCTTTGGTCTGAAGAGTCCAAATTGTAGATTTTTGGTTCCAACTGCAGTGGAATTGTGATACGCAGAGTAGGTGAGCGGATGATCTCCACATGTATGGTTCCTACCATGAAGCATGGAGTAGGTGTGGGGGTGCTTTGCTATTCCCTGTATAGTGCACTACTTTTGACCAGGGCCCTATTCCCTGTTCTGTAATTTATTTAGAATTCAAGGCACACTTAACCAGCTTGGCTACCACAGCATTCTCCAGCGATACGCCATCCCATCTGGTTTGCGTAGTGGGACTATAACAGGACAATGACCAAACAAACCTCCAGGCTGTGTAAGGGCTATTTATTCAAGAAGGAGAGTAATGGGGTGCTGCGTCAGATTACCTGATCTCCACAATCACCCGGCCTCAATCCAATTTAGATTGTTTGGGATGAATTGGACTGCGGAGTGATGGAAAAGCAGTGCTCAGAATATGTGGGAACTCCTTCAAGACGGTTAGAAAAGCATTCCTCATGAAGCTGGTTGAGAGAATGCCAAGACTGTGCAAAGCTGTCAAGGCAAAGGGTGGCTATTTTGAAGAATCTCAAATATAAAATATATTTTGAATTAACACTTTATTGGTTACTACATGATTCCGTGTGTTTCTTCGTTGTTGTGATGTCCTCACTATTATTCTACAATGTAGAAAATAGTAAAAATAAACTTTGAATGACTAGGTGTTTCCAAACTTTTGACTGGTACTGTACTTGGTATCCCTCATTTACTTAAGGGTTTCCTTTAATTTGGCAGTTACCTGCATGTCTCCCCTTATGTCTGCAACAGGACTTATGAGTGTTTTTGTACCATCCAGTCCCCAGGCAGACATGGAGCCAGAACATCACACAGCCTGAGTTCACCAACACTAATTCTGCTTGCCATTTACTGTAGCGACAAGACTCAATATAGCCAGTCTACACACGGCTAACACGAACCAACAGCAGTTAATCAAGAGCCTTGACTATTGACCAAGAGCAAGGACAAGGACAAGAGCGCAGGAGAGAAAAAAACATTGAGAGAGGGGAGCGAAAGAGGAAGAGCGCAAGAGAGGGAGAGGATAGGGGGAGAGACTGAATTAATTAGAGAGAACAAGATGGAGAAGAAGCGAGAGAGACTGATGCAGGCAGACTGGCTTCTCTATCATCGGCTCCATTCTAAGATTCCCTCATTGGAAGAATTTTGACAAATGAAACTCTCTCCGGTTCTCCATGGCTGCGACTCAGGGCTACCGAGTAGCAAATGGACGGTCCCTGCACCTTTTTACCATTCAACTCTCCCCTAAGTGTTTCCATGTTCCCGGTGCTTTGCGAACAGTTTAAGATGCCTTGGCTGCTTTGTGATGGCCTGATGTGTGCATAATTTGAAATGGGGTAATTTTCTCAACGCTTCGGCCACAGTATTTCATCCACTGTTTGCATTTGTCAGAGAGAGGCCTGAATGGAAAGAGCAGATCTTTTCCACCATAAAGAAGAGAAATAGTGGCCTGTTGTTCGGTTGGTTTGAGTGATTGAGAACGCAGACCGACATTAGAACCTAATTGATGCTTGCAGCCCATTGCTGGTCAGTGGAGTAGAAGTAGTGCTGCAGGAGATAAGATGGGAATTTTGTATTCTTAACTTTTTGTGTCTGTAGGCTAGGCTGAAACAATCCCTGAATGCTGATTGGCTGACAGCTGTGGTATATCAGACCGTAATCCACAGGTATGACAAAACATTATTTTTTTACGTTGGTAACCAGTTTATAATAGCAATAAGGCACCTTGGGGGTTTGTGGTATATGGCCACTATATCACGGCTAAGTGCTGTATCCAGGCACTCTGGGTTGTGTCGTGCGTAAAGGGGGGGTTGAGGGTGTGGAGAGCGAGGGGTTGCGCACAAAATGTTAAAACAAACCCGATTTTGATCAACTCCCATGTCTATTGGGTGAAATACCAGTGTGCCATCACAGCAGCAAGATTTGTGAACTGTTGACACAAGGACAACCAGCGAAGAACAAGCACCATTGTAAATACAACCCATATTTGTTTATTTAATTTCCCTTTTGATCTTTAACTATTTGCACATATGACATTTGTAATGTCTTTATTCATTTGGAACTTTTGCGAGTGTAATGTTTACTGTTAATTCATATTGTTTATTTCACTTTTGTTTATTATCTAGTTCACTTGCTTTGGCAATGTGAACATTTCCCATGCCAATAAAGCCCTTGAATTGAGTGAGAAATCCTTGAAAAAAATGCCTATTTTATATTGAATGTGTCAAATAAAGGATGTGTTTCTGTGCCTAGGACGAGCCCTCCATACTGCTGTGTGGACCTGTACTCACTGAGGACAGGAGAGATGGTCAAGTCCATCCAGTTCAAGACGCCCATCTATGACCTGCACTGCAACAAGGAGTACGTATGGTGGCATCACTTTTTGCATTCATATAAATATATTGTAGTTTCATGTTATATGAAAATCATATACTATTTGTAATTTTCCTGGTTCTTGTAGGATTCTAGTTGTCGCCCTGCAGGAGAAGATTGCTGCATTCGACAGCTGTACCTTCACCAAAAAGTTCTTTGTTACAAGTAAGGAGCTGGGGCTGTGTGTGTATCCTTAATGGCACCTGATGATGCCTGGTCAAAAGTAGTGCACTATATAGGGATTAGGGCCTTGTTCCCGATCCTCATGAGAGACAGTTTCATCATAGCGCTTGATGGTTTTTGGAACTGCACTTGAGGAAATGTTCAAATTTCTTGAAATGTTCCATATTGACTGACCTTCATGTCTTAAAGTAATGATGGACTGTCGTTTCTCTTTGCTTATTTGAGCTGTTCTTGCCATAATATGGACTTGGTCTTTTACCAAATAGGGCTATCTTCTGTATACCACCCTACCTTGTCACAACACAACTGATTGGCTCAAACACATTAAGGAAAGAAAATCCACAAATTAACAATGTACACTTGTTAATTTAAATGCATTTCAGGTGACTAACTCATGAAACTGGTTGAGAGAATGCCTAGAGTGTGAAAAGAGGTCAAGGCAAAGGGTGGCTATTTGAAGAATCTGAAATAGAAAAAATATTTTGATTTGTGTAACACTTTTTTGGTTACTACATGATTCCATATGTTTTATTTCATAGTTTTGATGTCGCCACTTTTATTCTACATTGTAGAAAACTGTAAATAAAGAAAAATCCTGGAATGAGTAGGTGTTGTTAAACTTTTGATCGGTAGTGTAGGTAGAGTTATTAAAGTGACTAAGCATAGATAACAACAGAGAGTATCAGCGGTGTAAAAGAGGTGGGTAGAAGTTGTTTAGAAGCCTCTTGGACCTGAACTTGGCGCTCCGGTACTGCTTGTCGTGTTGTAGCAGAGAGAACAGTCTATGACTATTGTGGCTGGAGTCTTCGACAAGTTTTAGGGCTTTCCTCTGACACCACCTGGTATAGAGGTCCTGGATGGCAGGAAGCTTGTCCCCAGTGATGTACTGGACCATACGCACTACCCTCTGTAGTGCCTTGCGGTCGGGTGCCAACCAGTTGCCATACCAGGCAGTGATGCAACCAGTCAGGATGCTCTCGATGGTGCAGCTGTAGAACCTTTGGAGAATCTGAGGACCCATGCCAAATCTATTCAGTCTCCTGAGGGGGAATACGTTTTGTCATGCCATCTTCAAGAATGTCTTGGTGTGTTTGCTCAATTTTTAGTTTGTTGGTGATGTGGACACCAAAGAACTTGAAAAGCTCTCAACCTGCTCCACTACAGCCCTGTCGATGAGAATGGGGGCGTGCTTGGTTCTCTTTTTCCTGTAGCCCACAATCATCTAATTTGTCTTGATCAAGTTGAGGGAGAGGTTGTTGTCCTGGCGCCACACGGCCAGTTCTCTGACTTCCTCCTTATAGGCTGTTTTGTCATTGTCAGTGATCAGGCCTACCACTGTTGTCATTGGCAAACTTAATGATGGTGTTGGAGTCGTGCCTGGCCGTACAGTCATGAGTGAACATGGAGTACAGGAGGGGACTGAGCATGCATCCCTGAGGGGGCCTGTGTGGAGGATCAGCGTGGCGGATGTGTTGTTACCTACCCTTACCACCTGGGGGCAGCCTGTCAGGAAGTTCAGGATCCAGTTGCAGAGGGAGGTGTTTAGTCCCAGGGTCCTTAGCTTATCGCCTGTTGTCAGAACTTCTGGCAGTCTATGTGCATGCCACACAGTTAAATTTTCGGGCCAACTCTTTTCTTTGAGTTTATCAAGGATGTCGCTCTTGCTGCTGGTGATTCTCTGATCCACCTCTATGCAGACGACACCATTCTGTATACATCTGGCCCTTCTTTGGCCACTGTGTTAACAAACCTACAAACAAGCTTCAATGCCATAAAATATTTCTTCCGTGGCCTCCAACTGCTTTTAAATGCTAGTAAAACTAAATCGCATGCTCTTCAACCGATTGCTGCCCGCACCAGCCTGCCCGACTAGCATCACTACTCTGGGCGGTTCTGTCTGGTTAGACTGTAAACTCTCCTTCCAGACTCACATTAAGCATCTACAATCCAAAATTAAATCTAGAATCAACTTCCTATTTCGCAACAAAGCCTCCTTCACTCATGCTGCCAAATATACCCTTGTAAAACTGACTATCCTACCGATCCTTGACTTCGGCGATGTCATTTACAAAATAGCCTCCAACACTCTACTCAGCAAATTGGATGCGGTCTCTGTTTTGTCACCAAAGCCACATATACCTCTCACCACTGCAACCTGTTTGCTCTCGTTGGCTGCCCTCGCTACATATTCGTCGCCAAACCCACTGGCTCCAGGTCATCTATAAGTCTTTGCTAGGAAAAGTTCTGCCTTATCTCAGCTCACTGGTCACCATAGCAACACCCACCCGTAGCACGCAGTGGGCAGGTAGATTTCACTGGTTATCCCCAAAGCCAACACCTCGTTTGGCCGCCTTTCCTTCCAGTTCTCTGCTGCCAATGACTGGAACTGAAAATCACTGAAGCTGGAGACTTATATCTCCCTCTCTAACTTTAAGCATCAGCTGTCAGAGCAGCTTATTGATCACTGTACCTGTACATAGCCCATCTGTAAATAGCACACCCAACTACCTCATCCTCATGTTATTTATTTATTTTTGCTCTTTTGCACCCCAGTATCTCTACTTGCACATTTATCACTCCAGTGTTAATGATCAATTATAATTATTTTGCCTCTATGGCCTATTTATTTCCTTACCTCCCTAATCTTACTACATTTGCACACACTGTACATAGATTTTTTTGATTGTGTTATTGACTGTACGTTTGTTTATACAATGCTTTATCTTGGCCAGGTCGCGGCCTACCTGGTTAATTAGAGGTGAAATAAATAAATAAAAATGGATGAGTTTAGAGGCACTATGGTGTTAAACGCTGCACTGTAGTCAATGAATAGCATTCTCACATAAGTGTTCCGTTTGTCCAGGTAGGAAAGGGCAGTGCGGAGTGCAATAGAGATTGCATCATCTGTGGATCTGTTAGGGCGGTATGCAAATTGAGCCGGAGTAGTACAATTAGATCTTTGTCCTGTATTGACGCTTTGCCTGGTTGATGGTTTGTCGGAGGGCATAGCGGGATTTCTTATACGCTTCTGAGTTAGTCCAGCTCCTTGAAAGCGACATCTCTTTCCTTTAGCTCAGTGCGGATGTGCTTGTAATCCATGGTTTCTGGCTGGGTATGTACAGTTGAAGTCGGAATTTTACATACACTTAGGTTGGAGTCAGTAAAACTTGTTTTTCAACCTCTCCACCAATTTCTTGTTAACAAACTATAGTTTTGGCAAGTCGGTTAGGACATCTACTTTGTGCATGGTACAAGTAATTTTTCCACAATTGTTTACAGACAGATCTCTTATAATTCACTGTATCACAATTCCAGTGGGTCAGAAGTTTACATACACTAAGATGACTGCGCCTTTTTTAAACAGCTTGGAAAATACCAGAACATGTCATGGCTTTAGAAGCTTCTGATAGGCTAATTGACGTAATTTGAGTCAATTGGAGGTGTACCTGTGGATGTATTTCAAGGCCTACCTTCAAACGCAGTGCCTCTTTGCATGACATCATGGGAAAATCAAAATAAATCAGCCAGGACCTCAGAAAAAACATCCTTGGGAGCAATTTCCAAATGCCTGAAGGTACCACATTCATCTGTACAAACAATAGTATGCAAGTATAAACACCATTGGACCACGCAGCCGTCATACCGCTCAGGAAGGAGACGCGTTTTGTCTCCTAGAGATGAACGCACTTTGGTGCAAAAAGTGCAAATCAATCCCAGAACAACAGCAAATGACCTTGTTAAGATGCTGGAGAAAACATGTACAAAAGTGTCTATATCCACAGTCGACCAAACCATCCGCAGTTTACAAAAAACTGTCGACATAACCTGAAAGGCCGCTCAGCAAGGAAGAAGCCACTGCTCCAGAAACGCCATTTAAAGGCAATAATATGGTTTGCAACTGCACATGGGGACAAAGATCATACTTTTTGGAGAAATGTCCTGTGGTCTGATGAAACAAAAAATAACTGTTTGGCCATAATGACCATCGTTATGTTTGGAGGAAAAAGGGGAGGCTTGCAAGCCGAAGAACACCGTCCCAACCGTGAATCACGGGTGTGGCAGCATCATGTTGTGGAGTTGTTTTGCTGCAGGAGGGACTGGTGCACTTCACAAAATAGATGGCATCATGAGGCAGAAAAATTATGTGGATATATTGAAGCAACATCTAAAGTCGTCAGTTAAAGCTTGGTCGCAAATGGGTCTTCCAAATGGACAATGACCCCAAGCTTACTTCCAAAGTTGTGTCAAAATGGCTTAAGGACAACAAAGTCAAGGTATTGGAGTGGCCATCACAAAGCCCTGACCTCAATCTTACAGAAAATGTGTGGGCAGAACTGAAAAAGCGTGTGTGAGTAAGGAGGGCTACAAGCCTGACTCAGTTACACCAGCTCTTTCAGGAGGAATGGGCCAAAATTCACCTAACTTATTGTGGGAAGCTTGTGGAAGGCTACCTGGAACGTTTGACCAAAGTTAAACAATTTAAAGGCAATGCTACCAAATACTAATTGAGTGTATGTAAACTTCTGACCCACTGAGATTGTGATGAAAGAAATAAAGGCTGAAATAAATCTCTCTACTATTATTCTGACTTTTCACATTCTTAAAATAACGTGGTGAGCCTAACTGACTTAAGACAGGGGATTTTTACTAGGATTAAATGTCAGGAATTGTGAATAACTGAATTTAAATGTGTTTGGCTAAGGTGTATGTAAACGTCCGACTTCAACTGTACGTAGTCACTTTGGGGATGACATCATCAGTGCACTTATTGATGAAGCCAATGACTTATGTAGTGTACTCCTCAATGCCATCGGAGGAATCCCGGAACATATTCCAGTCTGTGCTAGAAAAACAGTCCTTTAGCTTAGCATCTGCTTCATCTGAAAAATGGTTCATTGATCGAGTCACTGGTGCTTCCTGCTTTAATTTTTGCTTGTAAGCAGGAATCAGGAGGATATTTGCTTATGGCGGTTTACAGCTCATTGAGCGCAGTCTTAGTGCCAACCTCGGTCTGTGGTGGTATGTAGACAGCTACGATTAATACAGATGAAAAGTCTTTAGGTAGATAGTGTGGTCTGCAGCTTATCATGAGATACTCTACCTCAGGCGAGCAAAACCTTGAGACTTCCTTAGATGTTGTTCACCAGCTGTTATTTACAAGAATACATAGTCCGCCACCCATTCTGTTACCAGATGCCGCTGTTCTATTCTGTTCTATCCTGCCGATACACACACTATTCTTATCACCACGATCACACACACGCATGCATGCACTCTCACTCGCACACATACATGCACTCTCACTCGCACACATACATGGTGTACACACACACAGTAGACCAGTGGATACAGTTATTAGTACTCACAGATGTGAAATCAATGGACATATCATCTTGGAACAGATGCCCTGTCCTGTGTCGATGTCTGTGTACATCTGTGAGAACACTGAAGCCATATAGCCACCCACTAACAGTTATATAGCCAGTCACACCAACACACAGAGCCAGCCCAGTCACGTAACACATCAGCATTTCCACACAAACATCCCATCACCAGAAGACAAGCAGGTCTGTCACGCTGGTATCACCAAGCCCAAACAACCAACTGAAGACAGGTACTGACAGCGTTTACCTCACCATTCACAAACCACCAAACCAGCACAACGTTTCGAACAAATCTTTGAAACCGGTCTAAACTGTTTAACTGAAACTTAATGGTAGAGAATGCTGGAGTCCCTCTGGTAGCGTAGCACATATCAACATCTCTGAGTGTGTTTTATAGCAAGTTTACAACTCAACATCATATAGCTACACTACCTACCTAGGTTGTGTTCAGAATGCACTGAAGGAGATAAAACATTTTGAAAAGGAGTGAAACTGGGTGGTATCGTACTAGTACAATAAGACTGCTCATTGGGTTGTTTTGCTCATTTGTGCCCAACTGAACATGACCCCTGGACAGTGCAGGATGACGTGAAACATTCTTTGTAACAAGGCCATTGCTGTCTGCAGACAGTAAACAAACTGCTGTTAGGAGAATATGTTCTTAATGCGTTGTCTGTTCTGCCTGCCTTTCCCCTCTATGTCTGGCTGGCAGGGCCACAGGACAATGAGTATAGTCAATCACTGTTAATCGCTCTGAATGATGCTTCATCCTTGTAAAATGGAGATGTCTTTGGGGAGGAAGAACAGCAACACAGGCGTCCTGTAATGTAGGTTGTTTTAAGTTGTTGCTTGTCTTTAGAGTGTTGTGGACTGGGGATGAGGTAGGTCTGTATGTGTGGGGATGTGAGGTTTGGGTTGGTGTTCCCCTTTTTCTCCCTCAAATGTTTTCATCTTTTTTTCTTCAGCCCTCTGCATTTTCTTTCCTCTGTTCACCTCAGCCTTTTCCCCTCTCCCCTTCTCTCCCTCTATTCTCTCTCTGTCCTTTCCCCTCTCCCCTTCTCTCCCTCTATTCTCTCTCTGTCCTTTCCCCTCTCCCCTTCTCTCCCTCTATTCTCTCTCCATGTCCTTTCCCCTCTCCCCTTCTCTCCCTCTATTCTCTCTCTGTCCTTTCCCCTCTCCCCTTCTCTCCCTCTATTCTCTCTCTGTCCTTTCCCCTCCTGTCCCTCTATTCTCTCTCTATGTCCTTTCCCCTCTCCCCCTCTCTCCCTCTATTATCTCTCTACGTCCTTTCCCCTCTCCCCTTCTCTCCCTCTTATCTCTCTATGTCCTTTCCCCTCTCCCCTTCTCTCCCTCTATTATCTCTGTCCTTTCCCCTCTCCCTCTATTATCTCTCTGTCCTTTCCCCTCTCCCCTTCTCTCCCTCTATTCTCTCTGTCCTTTCCCCTCTCCCTCTATTATCTCTCTGTCCTTTCCCCTCTCCCCTTCTCTCCCTCTATTCTCTCTCTCTGTCCTTTCCCCTCTCCCCTTCTCTCCCTCTATTCTCTCTCTCTGTCCTTTCCCCTCTCCCCTTCTCTCCCTCTATTCTCTCTCTCTGTCCTTTCCCCTCTCCCCTTCTCTCCCTCTATTCTCTCTCTATGTCCTTTCCCCTCTCCCCTTCTCTCCCTCTATTCTCTCTCTATGTCCTTTCCCCTCTCCCCTTCTCTCCCTCTATTCTCTCTCTATGTCCTTTCCCCTCTCCCCTTCTCTCCCTCTATTCTCTCTCTATGTCCTTTCCCCTCTCCCTCTATTCTCTCTCTATGTCCTTTCCCCTCCTCTCCCTCTATTCTCTCTCTATGTCCTTTCCCCTCTCCCATTCTCTCCCTCTATTCTCTCTCTATGTCCTTTCCCCTCCTCTCCCTCTATTCTCTCTCTATGTCCTTTCCCCTCCTCTCCCTCTATGTCCTTTCCCCTCTCCCCTTCTCTCCCTCTATTCTCTCTATGTCCTTTCCCCTCTCCCCTTCTCTCCCTCTATTCTCTCTATTTCCTTTCCCCTCCTCTCCCTCTATTCGCTCTCTGTCCTTTCCCCTCCTCTCCCTCTATTCTCTCTCTGTCCTTTCCCCTCTCCCCTTCTCTCCCTCTTATCGCTCTCTGTCCTTTCCCCTCCTCTCCCTCTATTCTCTCTCTATGTCCTTTCCCCTCTCCCCTTCTCTCCCTCTATTCTCTCTCTATGTCCTTTCCCCTCCTCTCCCTCTATTCTCTCTCTCTGTCCTTTCCCCTCTCCCCTTCTCTCCCTCTATTCTCTATCTCTGTCCTTTCCCCTCTCCCCTTCCTCTCCTCTCTCTCCCTTTTATGTCTTTTCTCTTTTACAATCTCTTGTCTCGTCCTCTCTTCCCCCTCTACTCTTCCTTTTTTCTCTCTTCCTCTCTCCTCTCCTCCCCCTCTTTCCACACAGGATGTGTCAGACACATGTTGTCTCACTGCCTGGGCTGAGTGGGTCGTTCTCCCCCAGCCTTGGAGAGCCAACAAAAGGCTGTAGCATTGTGGCTAACCTCAAGTCCTATTCACCCCGCGCCTCCCAGCCTCGACTCTTCTGAACACTAAATTACTGTCTGACTCCCCATCTCATCTGCACCCTGAGCAGTACATTATGTCAGCCAAACCCCTCTCCCTTTGCCTCCATGCACTCACATGACCTCATATTGGTGTCTGTGCTTTTGCTTGTACGTGTCTGTATATGAGATGTGTTTTTGTACTGTTATGTTCGTTTATAGAGGTGTGTGTGCGTGCGCGTGCGCAAACAAGCGTATTTGTCCTAGTTGCTCTCTGCGTGCATTTAGGTCCGTATCCATCATGACTCCCTCTCATGTTTACAGACATGTTTGTGAGTAGTGGTGATGGTGGATGTGCTGTGCAGAACTGGGTTTATAAAAAAAAATATATATACTATTTGTAATCTTTCAAATACCTTGAGCGTTTGCTTTAGCCTGCTGGCGTGCCCGACGGGCAGGGTTGGACATTTTGGAACTAATATGTTGGTCTATCAAGCCAGACAAGCTTAATCAAGCACAGATAAAGTTTTTGAACCCAGGTCTGGTGCTGTGTGGCCATTGACTCCAGTGTGTGCGTGCCTGTATTTAGTTAATTACTACTCATCGTCATGTCTAGTGTGACATGACTGTTTACATCAACATCTGTGTGAGTGGGTGGACACATTTTGTTCTTGTTTATACTGATAGCTGATCCGCTTGTGAATTTATGGGCCTTTTGTCCTCATCTTCTGTGTGTGTGTTGACATCCATTGTATTTATGCTGAGGTTTTGAGTGTGTTTCTTTTTACTTAGAGCCACACTATGACCTCATGCGTTCTGTGGCACCCTATAAAGTGGTAACGGCTCCTGTCTGATTGACTGGCAGACAGACTGATCCCTATGGGGACTACTAAAGCAAGCAAGCCCACACAGACCCACACACTCATACACAGTGATCCACTTTCCCCTCTCAAACACATTAAGGCTTTAAGAGAGACCG
Organism: Oncorhynchus gorbuscha; assembly: GCF_021184085.1. NCBI lineage: Eukaryota > Metazoa > Chordata > Actinopteri > Salmoniformes > Salmonidae > Oncorhynchus > Oncorhynchus gorbuscha. The sequence goes on along the minus strand of NC_060191.1, from coordinate 47,923,847 downwards.
ATCTCCGACTCCTGAAGCACATATCCACAGCAGCATTCACTGTTTCACAACTTCTAAAAGGGAACATGTTGAAGTTAGGTAATCCAAAGGCTTTTTTGTTGTTGATACCTTGATTGGTATATATTAAATGTTTTTTGTTTGACTGTGTTGTCAGCCCCAGTTGTGTATCCAGTTTGTCCTGCGGCTGAAGGGTATGGGTTGCACCTTCAATAACTGTACGTTTCCTTCCGTGTTTCAGGCTGCTTTCCCTGTCCGGGCCCCAACCTAAACCCCATAGCACTGGGAGGACGCTGGCTAGCCTACGCTGAGAACAAGGTAGGACACACACACTGAATATACACACACCCATCCATCACGGATGTACTTATCACAACACCATATTTACAATCCTCAAATTCATTTTTTACTTTAGCTCTTTAATCTCTCAGTTCAACTCATTCCAAGAAGAGACCACTAGAAATGATAACATCTGAAAACTAACAGATGTAGGGTTTTTTATGTCCATTTAATAGGATTTTTGTATTTTCCAAAAGCAAGTCCACTCTACGCACTCTTGCAATACATTTAATGGATAATTGTGTCTGGTAGTTGTCTGATTATGCTCGGCCACTCAAGTAATTGACAGATGGGTCACTGACTACTATAAGCTTCTCTGTTCCTTAAGAATAGAGTAGGTCTGGGATGGATGGATCCCAGGAAATAGACAGTGGGATATAGGAGAGGTTTTTAATGTGCTGACCCTCATATTCTGTTCCTGGTTGGCCTCAGCTGCAGGAGGAGGATAATCATCTATTTCTTATCTGTTTTCCTCTCTGTCTCCCCCCCCAGTTGATCCGGTGTCACCAGTCTCGAGGCGGTGCCTGCGGGGACAATGCCCAGTCTTACACAGCTACAGTCATCAGCGCTGCTAAAGTAAGTGAAACACACACTCACACCTCCCTCCACCCAAGTGGTTGGAATAAAATCATCTGTACATTTCTGAGAAGTGATATAGGATCCACCTTGGCTTTCCCCAAGACACCGTCAGACACCGTCAGACACCGTTATGAGACTATACATCATAACCCAGACACAGGCCTTGAGAGTCTGAGCATCTTAACTCATTTCTATCGTCTCTGTGTGTGTCTGTAGGGGGTTCCATCCTGTACTGTGTACTGTACTGCAATATGGGGCACAGCCCCTGTAATAGTCCTCTCAGCTGGAGAGCACCGCCAGGCTACACTACCCTAACTGCTAAGCCCTTTGATACCAAGCTGAATTTATACCCCTCCGCTCTGTTGATGTAGCGGCTGAGCTAACCTGCGCTACGAGCCTAGCGCAGCACTCTCCTCATAAGGTTCCAGTCTCCGGTCTTAGCCAGGCCCCCAAAGGGGAACCCTAATTGATTTATGAAGACCCCTCGGGTCAGAGTTATTCCCATGGTCTACCCCTCTCTCTCCCTCCCTCTCTCCTTAATGAGCGCTAACGGCAAGCGTGATGAAGTCCCATTAGCTGCTAATGGCAGTATACATCAAAAAGAGCAGTGGCGGCAGCGCTAAAGTGTTAGCCTGGCTAGCGGAGGGAGGGGGAAACGAGGTTAAGGGCATCCCGATATGCAGACGGATTGTCTGCGGCCGCCGTTGAGAACTATATATTATAATCTCAATATTTTCACCCCCGCCCGCCCTCCCCTCCTCCGGTCAACAACGCGACACAGACTAAGTGCTTCTGTCCAGAGACTTGGAAGGCGAGAGGGGGTGTAAGAGGGAGCACTAAGGGGAGTATTTCCTAGCCTTTTATAGGAAATAACATTTTATAACAGCGCATAATTCCAGCTGTATTATTATAATTCCTCATACTAATCACTGGAATATAAACATAAAGCAAACCTGCTCGTTGTCTGACTGTGTGATGCTCTTAATCAGTGTGGCAGCTCCTCGCCAGGGTGTCTGACTCAAACACACCTCTGTGGCCAGGGCCAGGCTCAGAGAAATGGATAGGGCTGCTGAAGTGGAGTCTATCTCCCTGCTACACTGTCCTGAGCTAATGGAGTCAGTGTACTGTGTGTGTGTCAGCACAAAGGGGCCCCGGAGAACCTAATTGGGCATGCAGGCCAGGCAGCGCTGTCAATACCGCGTGGCGCCTCGCATTTGTTGGGTCTATGCATCACACACACACTCACACACTTGGCGACCCCACCTAGCCCACTAACAGACTGGTGTGTGTAAATTGCTCAGAGCCGCATCAATAATGAAACAGGGCGTTTGGCTCCTAATTGATCAACACTAATGTGTTTTCTAATCACTGCAGTGTGAGGTTTTAGTGCTAGTCCAAACAGGAGCCATTGATCTGTGTAGGGCTGAGAGGGGGGAGTCTGGGGAGGAGAGACTGGTGGCAGACACTCGGCTCCTGCTGTTTCAGCACTCCACATCATCATCATCATCATCATCATCATCAGCAGCTGTTAGCGTTGAGCAAATAGCCGTCTCTCTCTCACTCATAGTCATGCATAGACACAGTCATTGTATATTGATCAACACTCCTCTCCCAGCTCCCCAGAGTCTAACACAGACTTACTGGGGTCTTCTTCATTGGAAGTGTCTCTAGTTGTTTTATGACGACGAGCCCAATCTGATGTTTGTTTCCTGCTTTTCTCCACCTCCTCCCTCTCTCTCCTCATCTCCCCCTCTTTATATGCGTTTCTCTCCCTCCCCCTTCCCCCTGTCGTTCTGGTTAGACCCTAAAGACTGGTCTCACCATGGTGGGGAAGGTGGTGACCCAGCTAGCTGGTACTCTACCCACTGGCGCCCTCGACGAGGAGGGTGTTACCCCCCCCAGCACCACCCGTCGAAGCCCCCATGCCCCCGGAGTAATCACCGTCATTGACACGCACAACGTCGGAGAGGGACAGGTATGTGTGATCACGAAGTCATAGACCCTGGCTCTCCAACCGTGTTCCATCCCCTTCTGAAGTAACTGTCGGAAAATATACACCTTCTGCGACCAGAAATGGGAATGGACGAAGGAATGCGACACGATGTGAAGTTAGAACGATCTTGTGGGAGAGGTAGAAGTGCTACTGTGTGTCTTTGGGTTATGGACCATGGCTCCCCAAAAGTGTTATTGCTTTCTAAAGTAATGTTGAAGAATTGTACAAAGCAAAACATACAGGGTAGGTATTGGTTGGTCGTTCTGTACGTAATAATCCTACAGGGGTTCTTGTTTGAACAATAATTCTCACCTGATGATGATGTCATCACTACCTTATAAACGGGCCCAACATAACTCTGCCACTGGCTGCTAGATACATCATGGTAATGAGTCTCTTCCTGCTTCTGGCACATGTCCCAGGTGAAGGCCAGGTCATAGAAATGAAATGAACCACATTAATGATTTCTCTTTAAGTTACATAAATCCACATATTGTCTTAGCACAGCTGTTCTTAGTTTGCCCCAAACTGAACTCTGTCTCTAGACATTCTCTCATCAGAGTGAGAAGTGTTTTTTACTGGTGCGTTGTGGGAAACCAGAAAACATTCCCAGGTGTCCATTTCCTTGTACAGTGTCTTTAACAGTGTCACATTTATTGGGCCACAGCCCTACATATTAACACGTCTCACATACAACGCCCTTTTACACCCTCAGGCTCAATCAGAACAGATTCTCTCTCCTCTCTTCCCATCCTCTCTTCCCTCCCCCCTTTTCTTGTCCTTTCTGACCTCCGTAAATACACCTTTGGGTTTTGTGGTGCGGTGAGAAACCTCCCAGGTTAAACATTTTTTTATCCTCTGCTAGAGCAAACACAGGAGCCCACCCCACACACGCAACTGACAGTACCTCGGGGCCTAAGGTGGGATTTATTTTGCTTGCTCACATATTTTCACAGCTCGGCCTTTGCCACAGCGCCAGCTTTTTTAAGCAGTGTGGAGACTAAATGAATGCACTGCTCATCATCAGCAGTAACCTCACAAGATGCCTGTATCCGTCCTCTGTCTACCACGCTCCTCTCTTCCTAGCTCCCTTAGTGCAAATGAAAGGGTGCCTGTGTAATGCTCACACGATATTTGGGTAAGTCGCTCTGTATGAGGGCATAAGGCTACTATAAATCCGTACTGTGCCTTTATTGCAGTACGCTGTATGCCAGTGCTGTGTGTGTGTCTGTGTGCCTGGATGTGTTTGTGTGTGTGTTCATGTACCTCAGTTTCCTGAGGGCTCCTCCAGACCGGGGATAAACCCCGCAGAAGCAGGTCTGCACTGTGTCCCCGGCCATTATACAGTAACCCTACACTACACATAAACACAGATAGGGGAGAGGAGGGATGGGAGGGAGGGAGGGAGGGAGAGAGGAGAGGAGGGATGGGAGGGAGAATTGTTGTGACTTCAGGTAATGGCATTGTTTTCTTGCCACATCACTCACCTAGTTTGTTGACCCCTTTGTTGGAAGTGGTGACCCCTCTTTATCACTCACTCACTCACTCACTCACTCACTCACTCACTCACTCACTCACTCACTCACTCACTCACTCACTCACTCACTCACTCACTCACTCACTCACTCACTCACTCACTCACTCACTCCCTCCCTCCTCCTGTATAATAGGTTTACTCTCCAGAGGTAGCCCTGACACTAATTCTCAGTTTCAAAGGGCTTCGGCAGGATTCCTTCACAGAACAACATTGTGTGCCTCCGACGTAATAAAATGGGTCTGGTTTATGTCACCCCTTTTCCTTGTTCTTTTCATTTTTCTCCTCTCTCTCTCTCCCTCCAGTCCAGTCTGGAAAAAAAGGCTCAGTTGATCTTGGAGGTTGTTTTGTGTTTGGACTGAGTCCTATTAAAACTAATGCAACACTAGACCAGATTTATCACTATGAGACCGACCTCTCTCTCCCTCACTCCTCTCTGTGTCTCTTACTCCTTCCCTGGACTCATGTCTGGGCTTAGTTATAATCTGTTCAAGACCAGAGACGTTTACACACACACACAGAGCCCCTGTTCTGAGAACAGAATCATACTCAGCAGCACTGTATTTCTTTTGAACAGTCGGAGGACTTTGAGCTTAGCTACTGGTCTGAGATCAGTCTTTTGTCATTCCAGTCTTAGTTGTCATGCAGCACATGAAGACAGATGGCGGGTACAGTGCTGCGGTGACATTGTAGAAAGAGAGACCGAGATGAGAGATTGAACAATCCTCTCTCTGGTGTTAATTTTGATGATTGCTAATTACATCCACAAGGTGGCAATGCTCTTTACCAGTGGGATTGTAACATATTAATTACCCATTATTTTACTTACAGCAAGAATCTACAAGAAGTCCATGTGTTAGAAGTTGGAAAGTCCATCTCTGTGTAGAGTCTGTGGTGAATGTCCCTCTCTGTGTGTGTTCGTTCGTTCCAGGTCCTGGTGAGTGAGGACTCAGATGGAGAGGGAGTTGTGGCCCACTTCCCAGCCCATGACAAACCCATATCCTGCATGGCATTCAACCCCAGCGGTAAGGAGACAGCTCACTGCAACACACACACAGGCATACACACCAAAAGTATTTATTTTGGATGTAAAGAATGCTAATCCGAAAAGGCGGAATTCGAAGGCACATTTTGGCAATCCATCCGTAGTGAAGAAAGTCAGTTGAGGGAGGAACAATTTTTATGTTAGTGTGAACCCACGTGAAGGGAACACAACCTCCCTGTCCCCGTCTTAACCTCTTCTGTAGGACTCCAGGGTGTCCCCCCCTCTTAACCTCTTCTGTAGGACTCCAGGGTGTCCCCCCTCTTAACCTCTTCTGTAGGACTCCAGGGTGTCCCCCCCTCTTAACCTCTTCTGTAGGACTCCAGGGTGTCCCCCCCTCTTAACCTCTTCTGTAGGACTCCAGGGTGTGTCCCCCTCTTAACCTCTTCTGTAGGACTCCAGGGTGTGTCCCCCTCTTAACCTCTTCTGTAGGACTCCAGGGTGTGTCCCCCTCTTAACCTCTTCTGTAGGACTCCAGGGTGTGTCCCCCTCTTAACCTCTTCTGTAGGACTCCAGGGTGTGTCCCCCTCTTAACCTCTTCTGTAGGACTCCAGGGTGTCCCCCCCTCTTAACCTCTTCTGTAGGACTCCAGGGTGTCCCCCCTCTTAACCTCTTCTGTAGGACTCCAGGGTGTCCCCCCCTCTTAACCTCTTCTGTAGGACTCCAGGGTGTGTCCCCCTCTTAACCTCTTCTGTAGGACTCCAGGGTGTGTCCCCCTCTTAACCTCTTCTGTAGGACTCCAGGGTGTGTCCCCCTCTTAACCTCTTCTGTAGGACTCCAGGGTGTGTCCCCCTCTTAACCTCTTCTGTAGGACTCCAGGGTGTCCCCCCTCTTAACCTCTTCTGTAGGACTCCAGGGTGTCCCCCCCTCTTAACCTCTTCTGTAGGACTCCAGGGTGTCCCCCCCTCTTAACCTCTTCTGTAGGACTCCAGGGTGTCCCCCCTCTTAACCTCTTCTGTAGGACTCCAGGTTGTCCCCCCTCTTAACCTCTTCTGTAGGACTCCAGGGTGTCCCCCTCTTAACCTCTTCTGTAGGACTCCAGGGTCCCCCCCCTCTTAACCTCTTCTGTAGGACTCCAGGGTCCCCCCTCTTAACCTCTTCTGTAGGACTCCAGGGTGTCCCCCTCTTAACCTCTTCTGGAGGACTCCAGGCCCCCCTCTCTTAACCTCTTCTGTAGGACTCCAGGGTGTCCCCCCCTCTTAACCTCTTCTGTTGGCCTCCAGGGTGTCTCCCTCTTAACCTCTTCTGTTGGCCTCCAGGGTGTCTCCCTCTTAACCTCTTCTGTAGGACTCCAGGGTGTCTCCCTCTTTACCTCTTCTGTTGGCCTCCAGGGTGTCTCCCTCTTAACCTCTTCTGTAGGACTCCAGGGTGTCTCCCTCTTAACCTCTTCTGTAGGACTCCAGGGTGTCTCCCTTTTAACCTCTTCTGTTGGCCTCCAGGGTGTCCCCCCCTCTTAACCTCTTCTGTTGGCCTCCAGGGTGTCTCCCTCTTAACCTCTTCTGTAGGACTCCAGGGTGTCCCCCCCTCTCAACCCACCCTCTTAACCTCTTCTGTTGGACTTCAGGATGTCCCCCCCCTCTTAACCTCTTCTGTAGGACTCCAGGGTGTCTCCCCCTCTCAACCTCTTCTGTAGGACTCCAGGGTGTCCCCCTCTTAACCTCTTCTGTAGGACTCCAGGGTGTCTCCCCCTCTCAACCCACCCTCTTAACTCTTCTGTAGGACTCCAGGGTGTCTCCCCCTCTCAACCCACCCTCTTAACCTCTTCTGTTGGACTTCAGGGTGTCCCCCTCTCAACCCACCCTCTTAACCTCTTCTGTTGGACTTCAGGATGTCCCCCCTCTCAACCCACCCTCTTAACCTCTTCTGTTGGACTTCAGGATGTCCCCCTCTCAACCCACCCTCTTAACCTCTTCTGTTGGACTTCAGGATGTCCCCCTCTTAACCTCTTCTGTTGGACTTCAGGATGTCCCCCCCTCTTAACCTCTTCTGTCGGACTCCAGGTTGTCCCCCCTCTTAACCTCTTCTGTAGGACTCCAGGGTGTCCCCCCCTCTTAACCTCTTCTGTAGGACTCCAGGGTGTCCCCCCTCTTAACCTCTTCTGTAGGACTCCAGGGTGTCCCCCCCTCTTAACCTCTTCTGTAGGACTCCAGGGTGTGTCCCCCTCTTAACCTCTTCTGTAGGACTCCAGGGTGTGTCCCCCTCTTAACCTCTTCTGTAGGACTCCAGGGTGTGTCCCCCTCTTAACCTCTTCTGTAGGACTCCAGGGTGTGTCCCCCTCTTAACCTCTTCTGTAGGACTCCAGGGTGTCCCCCTCTTAACCTCTTCTGTAGGACTCCAGGGTGTCCCCCCTTAACCTCTTCTGTAGGACTCCAGGGTGTCCCCCCTCTTAACCTCTTCTGTAGGACTCCAGGGTGTCCCCCCTCTTAACCTCTTCTGTAGGACTCCAGGTTGTCCCCCCTCTTAACCTCTTCTGTAGGACTCCAGGGTGTCCCCCTCTTAACCTCTTCTGTAGGACTCCAGGGTCCCCCCTCTTAACCTCTTCTGTAGGACTCCAGGGTCCCCCCTCTTAACCTCTTCTGTAGGACTCCAGGGTGTCCCCCTCTTAACCTCTTCTGGAGGACTCCAGGCCCCCCTCTCTTAACCTCTTCTGTAGGACTCCAGGGTGTCCCCCCTCTTAACCTCTTCTGTTGGCCTCCAGGGTGTCTCCCTCTTAACCTCTTCTGTTGGCCTCCAGGGTGTCTCCCTCTTAACCTCTTCTGTAGGACTCCAGGGTGTCTCCTCTTTACCTCTTCTGTTGGCCTCCAGGGTGTCTCCCTCTTAACCTCTTCTGTAGGACTCCAGGGTGTCTCCTCTTAACCTCTTCTGTAGGACTCCAGGGTGTCTCCCTTTAACCTCTTCTGTTGGCCTCCAGGGTGTCCCCCCTCTTAACCTCTTCTGTTGGCCTCCAGGGTGTCTCCCTCTTAACCTCTTCTGTAGGACTCCAGGGTGTCCCCCCTCTCAACCCACCCTCTTAACCTCTTCTGTTGGACTTCAGGATGTCCCCCCTCTTAACCTCTTCTGTTGGACTTCAGGATGTCCCCCCTCTTAACCTCTTCTGTTGGACTCCAGGGTGTCTCCCCCTCTCAACCTCTTCTGTAGGACTCCAGGGTGTCCCCCCCCCTCTTAACCTCTTCTGTAGGACTCCAGGGTGTCTCCCCCTCTCAACCCACCCTCTTAACCTCTTCTGTAGGACTCCAGGGTGTCTCCCCCTCTCAACCCACCCTCTTAACCTCTTCTGTTGGACTTCAGGGTGTCCCCCCTCTCAACCCACCCTCTTAACCTCTTCTGTTGGACTTCAGGATGTCCCCCTCTCAACCCACCCTCTTAACCTCTTCTGTTGGACTTCAGGATGTCCCCCTCTCAACCCACCCTCTTAACCTCTTCTGTTGGACTTCAGGATGTCCCCCCTCTTAACCTCTTCTGTTGGACTTCAGGATGTCCCCCCTCTTAACCTCTTCTGTCGGACTCCAGGGTGTCTCCCCCTCTCAACCCACCCTCTTAACCTCTTCTGTAGGACTCCAGGGTGTCTCCCTCTTAACCTCTTCTGTTGGCCTCCAGGGTGTCCCCCCCTCTTAACCTCTTCTGTTGGCCTCCAGGGTGTCTCCCTCTTAACCTCTTCTGTAGGACTCCAGGGTGTCCCCCCCTCTCAACCCACCCTCTTAACCTCTTCTGTAGGACTCCAGGGTGTCCCCCCCTCTTAATCTCTTCTGTAGGACTCCAGGGTGTCCCCCTCTTAACCTCTTCTGTAGGACTCCAGGGTGCCCCCCTCTTAACCTCTTCTGTAGGACTCCAGGGTGTCCCCCCCCCTCTTAACCTCTTCTGTAGGAGTGCGGTGGATAGGGCCTATGAAGTGGGGATGTATGTATCTGTGTTAGAACAATGGTAGTCAGTGGGGCCGGTGCCTGAAGGTGCATCCTCTCACCTGCAGTCAACACACAATGGAAGTGGCTCCATCAAGTAGGCCCTGCAGTGACAATGGCACTTCATCCCACTGTGGGAGTGACAACAACCATGCATTGATATGTGAACACACACACACACACACACACACACACACACACACACACACACACACACACACACACACACACACACACACACACACACACACACACACACACACACACACACACACACACACACACACACACACACACACACACACACACACACACACACACACACACACACCGGGGCACTCCCTTTGTGTTTCTGTAGCCACACTCACTCACAGTCAGGCCTTAATGTTGGTCCGACACCAGACCGTTTTAGGTGTGTGAGGTGTTGAATTATGCTACTCTCCTCACAACAGAAGAGGTTATGTTGCTCTCCTCTATTGCTAACTTGCATTAGTACAATGACTGGATGACTATGATAACTACCTCAAAACTTCCTTCATACTGGATGCAGTATGTGTGTGTGTGTTCCAGTTTTACCCAGAGTGCCGCGGATACTTCCTTACCTCAATCTACACCAAATGATTTTGCTCTGGCGTCTTCCCACCTTTATGGATTGTTCTCCCCGGAAATAAAAGCACCGCATGGTCTGTGTGGAGGAGCAGCTAATAAAGTAGCTGCTGAGTGATGGTGCTTACTGTGACCTCCAGTCTCTCGTAGGAATCCTTCACATGCCTCTGGCCTCTGCTTCAGACCTGACTAGACTGCACCCCCCAGGGAAAAGGCTTACATTTATAACACGCACACACCTATTTTTAGTAACACACATTTACCACCTTTATACATGAACTAAGTGTATACTTTTATACACATACACACCCTCAAACAATGACTTACAAACGCACAGACCAAACCTTGCACACATTGACAATGCGTGTGACAATAAATCCCCAACACGCACACACTGATATATTACATCTTCACATCCGCTCGCGTCCCACACAATGTGTACAATCACTCTGACATGGCACACACAGTAATCACCCACACAATGTGTACAATCACTCTGACATGGCACACACAGTAATCACCCACACAATGTGTACAATCACTCTGACATGGCACACACAGTAATCACCCACACAATGTGTACAATCACTCTGACATGGCACACACAGTAATCACCCACACAATGTGTACAATCACTCTGACATGGCACACACAGTAATCACCCACACAATGTGTACAATCACTCTGACATGGCACACACAGTAATCACCCACACAATGTGTACAATCACTCTGACATGGCACACACAGTAATCACCCACACAATGTGTACAATCACTCTGACATGGCACACACAGTAATCACCCACACAATGTGTACAATCACTCTGACATGGCACACACAGTAATCACCCACACAATGTGTACAATCACTCTGACATGGCACACACAGTAATCACCCACACAATGTGTACAATCACTCTGACATGGCACACACAGTAATCACCCACACAATGTGTACAATCACTCTGACATGGCACACACAGTAATCACCCACACAATGTGTACAATCACTCTGACATGGCACACACAGTAATCACCCACACAATGTGTACAATCACTCTGACATGGCACACACAGTAATCACCCACACAATGTGTACAATCACTCTGACATGGCACACACAGTAATCACCCACACAATGTGTACAATCACTCTGACATGGCACACACAGTAATCACCCACACAATGTGTACAATCACTCTGACATGGCACACACAGTAATCACCCACACAATGTGTACAATCACTCTGACATGGCACACACAGTAATCACCCACACAATGTGCACAATCACTCTTGACATGGCACACACAGTAATCACCCACACATTGTGCACAATCACTCTGACATGGCACACACAGTAATCACCCACACATACATAGCGTGCCCTCCAAGCAGGTAAATACCACATTTAATTTAGGATTGCTACTTGGAGGTTTAGCAGAGCTGCTGTTTGGCCATTACAGAACAACTCATACCTCTCGTCATGTCCTCTTGCCCTGGCCTGAATGACCTGTTCAATCTGTAGGGGGCGCCCTTGGTTTACCTTGACAACCTAAAGTTGACTCAGTGACCTTTGGCCTATAAGTGTGTGTGTGGAGCCGGATTGATCAGGAGATAAAAGCAGGGGTCCCACCGTTCTGGCCAACCGCTCAGCAACAGGCCGGCAACCGTGACCACTCATCTTTACCACCATACCATAGAAGAAAAAGTACTGTCAATAGTAACACCCTGAATATACACAGTGGCTCCATCCCAAGTGTCCATTACAAACACCCCCCCCCCCCCCGCCACATGGGTGCGTTACCACCTCATTTATGCCAGCCCAAACCTGATGAACCTTAAGTGTTTTGAATTATGATGTTGTTGGGGTACCCCAAAAAGTAAAAGTACCCCCAAAAGCCACGTTTCTTTTTTTCTTCACCTTAACAAGGTCAGGGTGAATGTGTGTGTGTGTGTGTGTGTGTGTGTGTGTGTGTGTGTGTGTGTGTGTGTGTGTGTGTGTGTGTGTGTGTGTGTGTGTGTGTGTGTGTGTGTGTGTGTGAGCAGCAGCGTAGTCCTCCATGCTGTAATTTAGGAGCCTTTCATCATTAAGCCTCATGATCAAAACAACTGCCACGTTGGTCTCTAAATCTGCCTGCTTTAGAGTATCAGAGAGCGAGGGGAGCCCCTTGGTCACCCAGGATTGCAGGCCAGTCTCGGCTTGCTCTGAATTAACTGCACAGAGAGAGCAAGAGAAGAAAACAAAAACCTCTTACTCTACCGTAGGTCCTTGTAGTCCCAGTGGTCAAGTTAACCCCAAAAACCACCAGAGCCAGTATGAAACAATGGTATGACTCGACAGCTCAGTGACTGGTCCTGAAAAGCCCAACAATTCCAACCCAAGAAGCATGACGCAACAAACCCCATAGAACTGCTTGTGTATGTTGGAGTGACTACAGAGACAGCAGAGTGGTTATGGGGTGACTGGTCTGGCACCCTGTCCTGGCTGTGTGGCGTTCAGAGGTTCTATTCCTAGTGGTGTAATTAGAGGTTAGGATGCTGCTCTGTTGAAGGCCGTTGTGAAGCTACACATATACCCCCTTTACCAGCTGTGAGCTGGTTTATTCACTTCCCTCCTCTCCTTCACCCTTTCACGACAGCCCGTCTCTCCTTCATCCTTTCACGACAGCCAGTCTCTCCTTCACCCTTTCACGACAGCCCGTCTCTCCTTCACCCTTTCACGACAGCCCGTCTCTCCTTCACCCTTTCACGACAGCCCGTCTCTCCTTCACCCTTTCACGACAGCCCGTCTCTCCTTCACCCTTTCACGACAGCCCGTCTCTCCTTCACCCTTTCACGACAGCCCGTCTCTCCTTCACCCTTTCACGACAGCCCGTCTCTCCTTCACCCTTTCACGACAGCCCGTCTCTCCTTCACCCTTTCACGACAGCCCGTCTCTCCTTCACCCTTTCACGACAGCCCGTCTCTCCTTCACCCTTTCACGACTGCCCCGTTTCTCCTTCACCCTATCACGACTGCCCCGTCTCTCCTTCACCCTTTCACGACAGCCCGTCTCTCCTTCACCCTTTCACGACAGCCCGTCTCTCCTTCACCCTTTCACGACAGCCCGTCTCTCCTTCACCCTTTCACGACAGCCCGTCTCTCCTTCACCCTTTCACGACAGCCCATCTCTCCTTCACCCTTTCACGACAGCCCGTTTTCACCCTTTCACGACAGCCCGTCTCTCCTTCACCCTTTCACGACAGCCCGTCTCTCCTTCACCCTTTCACTACAGCCCGTCTCTCCTTCACCCTTTCACTACAGCCCGTCTCTCCTTCACCCTTTCACTACAGCCCGTCTCTCCTTCACCTCACCCCTCGCACTTCACATCATCTTGACTTGATCATTAGCCAAGATCCCCAAGGTTAAAATGACATGACTGTTTTAACGATCGGGCCTGTGAAACAGTGTGTGTGGAGGGTGGTTTGATTAAAGTGTGATGGCGTCAGTAAGGTTGTGTGCAGTGTATGATTAGGTGGTGGGACATGAGACACTCTCCCTCCCTTTCTCTCGCGGTCTGTAATTCCTCTCAATCGCGCCACTGATAAGAATCTTGGAATCTGTTCCTCCATGGAAGATTAGTTAAGCGTTGCTCGCTCATTTACAGGAGCTCAACCTCCCAACAACTCTTAAAGGGACACACACACACACACACACACACGTCTTGTTCAATAAAAACACAATGTTACTATTCTACAAGCTTTATTGGCTCACCTAACTAACCTCACACCTCTTAAATATCTACTAAGCGTTGGTAAATTGAGGCTAGAACTCATCTCCAGCCACACTGCGTAGCCCAGTAAAGCCCAGCCCATATTTAGTAACACATCATAATGAATAGATAATAGAAACATGGAAAGTGCCAAGCAGCTGTGTGTCATGATGAAGAACAGTCACTGTGGTGTCATAACTCCTTACACCTCATTGATGTGTGAGAGAGAGTCAGGCCTTCACCCCAACACCCAGCTAACCCACACCACATATGCTGAACACGATGGAAACACCCCACAGAGACTGCCTCCACACCCCTAGCCCACTCATTTAGCCTGCAACGAGTTGTCTATATACAGCTAGCAATTAGCACTCCCCTCATGGCTGTATCTTCACGTTCTGGGAAGTGGTGCTTTTTATTTTGTCGCCTTTTTGATCACTCTCATTTAGCAAGATGTGCAGCTGTGTTTGAGTGTGTGTTTTACCCAGTAGTAGGTCTGTCCGTCCACCATGGACCGATCACAGAAGATTAAACCCAGAGGGGGTCAGCCAGTCGCTGGTGCCCATGCCACGCCCAGGGAGTCATGGCTTCGGTAAAGCGCCACTGTCCTCCTGGCTACATGAGCTCTATGTCGTAATGTCATTATGTAAAGCTGATGATCTATAGATTTTTCCCCAGCGAGCTCTGTTATAATCAATGTAATTCTCTTCCTTTCTCTGTCTCTCTCACTTTCTCTTTATCGCTCCCTCTGTCTGTTTTATATCCCTCCCTCTGTTTTGAGCTGTTAAAATCTCCCAGGGTAATGATTTTGTATGTTCCCACTGTGACTGTCTACTGTCTGTCCAACTGCAGCCAGCCTATTGTGCTTTTAAAAGAAGAATGTAGCTGCATACGCCTTCCTGGGCCAGTTTTGTTTTGAAGAGGTCGTCTACAGTCCTGTAATGAAAGGCTACACAAATTGGATACATAGCTGTAACAGTTAATTGTCCTCTGCTTTTGCATACAGTGTGTGTCTGTATATGGTGTGTGTACAGTGTTTAGTGTGTGTACAGTTTGTAGTGTGTGTGTACAGTGTGTAGTACATTGTACAGTGTAGTCTTAAGTGCTTGATAAATTTGCAGAGCCAACAGTCCTATCCTCGACCTCCCTTTAGTGCAGTCATCTGTATGGCCAGTTGGACGTCGACCTCCCTTTAGTGCAGTCATCTGTATGGCCAGTTGGACGTCGACCTCCCTTTAGTGCAGTCATCTGTATGGCCAGTTGGACGTCGACCTCCCTTTAGTGCAGTCATCTGTATGGCCAGTTGGACGTCGACCTCCCTTTAGTGCAGTCATCTGTATGGCCAGTTGGACGTCGACTTTAGTGCAGTCATCTGTATGGCCAGTTGGACGTCGACTTTAGTGCAGTCATCTGTATGGCCAGTTGGACGTCGACTTTAGTGCAGTCATCTGTATGGCCAGTTGGACGTCGACTTTAGTGCAGTCATCTGTATGGCCAGTTGGACGTCGACTTTAGTGCAGTCATCTGTATGGCCAGTTGGACGTCGACTTTTTAGTGCAGTCATCTGTATGGCCAGTTGGACGTCGACTTTAGTGCAGTCATCTGTATGGCCAGTTGGACGTCGACTTTAGTGCAGTCATCTGTATGGCCAGTTGGACGTCGACTTTAGTGCAGTCATCTGTATGGCCAGTTGGACGTCGACTTTAGTGCAGTCATCTGTATGGCCAGTTGGACGTCGACTTTAGTGCAGTCATCTGTATGGCCAGTTGGACGTCGACTTTAGTGCAGTCATCTGTATGGCCAGTTGGACGTCGACTTTAGTGCAGTCATCTGTATGGCCAGTTGGACGTCGACTTTAGTGCAGTCATCTGTATGGCCAGTTGGACGTCGACTTTAGTGCAGTCATCTGTATGGCCAGTTGGACGTCGACTTTTAGTGCAGTCATCTGTATGGCCAGTTGGACGTCGACTTTAGTGCAGTCATCTGTATGGCCAGTTGGACGTCGACTTTAGTGCAGTCATCTGTATGGCCAGTTGGACGTCGACTTTAGTGCACTTTAGTGCAGTCATCTGTATGGCCAGTTGGACGTCGACTTTAGTGCAGTCATCTGCATGGCCAGTTGGACGTCGACTTTAGTGCAGTCATCTGTATGGCCAGTCGGACGTCGACCTCCCTTTAGTGCAGTCATCTGTATGGCCAGTCGGACGTCGACCTCCCTTTAGTGCAGACATCTGTATGACAAGTTGGACGTCGACTTTAGTGCAGTCATTTGTATGGCCAGTTGGACGTCGACCTCCCTTTAGTGCAGTCATCTGTATGCCCAGTTGGACGTCGACCTCCCTTTAGTGCAGTCATCTGTATGGCCAGTTGGACGTCGACCTCCCTTTAGTGCAGTCATCTGTATGGCCAGTTGGACCTCGACCTCCCTTTAGTGCAGTCATCTGTATGGCCAGTTGGACCTCGACCTCCCTTTAGTGCAGTCATCTGTATGGCCAGTTGGACCTCGACCTCCCTTTAGTGCAGTCATCTGTATGGCCAGTTGGACCTCGACCTCCCTTTAGTGCAGTCATCTGTATGGCCAGTTGGACCTCGACCTCCCTTTAGTGCAGTCATCTGTATGGCCAGTTGGACGTCGACCTCCCTTTAGTGCAGTCATCTGTATGGCCAGTTGGACGTCGACCTCCCTTTAGTGCAGTCATCTGTATGGCCAGTTGGACGTCGACTTTAGTGCAGTCATCTGTATGGCCAGTTGGACGTCGACTTTAGTGCAGTCATCTGTATGGCCAGTTGGACGTCGACCTCCCTTTAGTGCAGTCATCTGTATGGCCAGTTGGACGTCGACCTCCCTTTAGTGCAGTCATCTGTATGGTCAGTTGGACGTCGACCTCCCTTTAGTGCAGTCATCTGTATGGCCAGTTGGACGTCGACCTCCCTTTAGTGCAGTCATCTGTATGGCCAGTTGGACGTCGACCTCCCTTTAGTGCAGTCATCTGTATGGCCAGTTGGACGTCGACCTCCCTTTAGTGCAGTCATCTGTATGGCCAGTTGGACGTCGACCTCCCTTTAGTGCAGTCATCTGTATGGCCAGTTGGACGTCGACCTCCCTTTAGTGCAGTCATCTGTATGGCCAGTTGGACGTCGACTTTAGTGCAGTCATCTGTATGCCCAGTTGGACGTCGACCTCCCTTTAGTGCAGTCATCTGTATGGCCAGTTGGACGTCGACTTTAGTGCAGTCATCTGTATGGCCAGTTGGACGTCGACTTTAGTGCAGTCATCTGCATGGCCAGTTGGACGTCGACTTTAGTGCAGTCATCTGCATGGCCAGTTGGACGTCGACTTTAGTGCAGTCATCTGTATGGCCAGTTGGACGTCGACTTTAGTGCAGTCATCTGTATGGCCAGTTGGACGTCGACTTTAGTGCAGTCATCTGTATGGCCAGTTGGACGTCGACTTTAGTGCAGTCATCTGTATGGCCAGTTGGACGTCGACTTTAGTGCAGTCATCTGTATGGCCAGTTGGACGTCGACTTTAGTGCAGTCATCTGTATGGCCAGTTGGACGTCGACTTTAGTGCAGTCATCTGCATGGCCAGTTGGACGTCGACTTTAGTGCAGTCATCTGCATGGCCAGTTGGACGTCGACTTTAGTGCAGTCATCTGTATGGCCAGTTGGACGTCGACTTTAGTGCAGTCATCTGTATGGCCAGTTGGACGTCGACTTTAGTGCAGTCATCTGTATGGCCAGTTGGACGTCGACTTTAGTGCAGTCATCTGTATGGCCAGTTGGACGTCGACTTTAGTGCAGTCATCTGTATGGCCAGTTGGACGTCGACTTTAGTGCAGTCATCTGTATGGCCAGTTGGACGTCGACTTTAGTGCAGTCATCTGTATGGCCAGTTGGACGTCGACTTTAGTGCAGTCATCTGTATGGCCAGTTGGACGTCGACTTTAGTGCAGTCATCTGTATGGCCAGTTGGACGTCGACCTTAGTGCAGTCATCTGTATGGCCAGTCGGACGTCGACCTCCCTTTAGTGCAGACATCTGTATGACAAGTTGGACGTCGACTTTAGTGCAGTCATTTGTATGGCCAGTTGGACGTCGACCTCCCTTTAGTGCAGTCATCTGTATGCCCAGTTGGACGTCGACCTCCCTTTAGTGCAGTCATCTGTATGGCCAGTTGGACGTCGACCTCCCTTTAGTGCAGTCATCTGTATGGCCAGTTGGACGTCGACCTCCCTTTAGTGCAGTCATCTGTATGGCCAGTTGGACCTCGACCTCCCTTTAGTGCAGTCATCTGTATGGCCAGTTGGACCTCGACCTCCCTTTAGTGCAGTCATCTGTATGGCCAGTTGGACCTCGACCTCCCTTTAGTGCAGTCATCTGTATGGCCAGTTGGACCTCGACCTCCCTTTAGTGCAGTCATCTGTATGGCCAGTTGGACCTCGACCTCCCTTTAGTGCAGTCATCTGTATGGCCAGTTGGACGTCGACCTCCCTTTAGTGCAGTCATCTGTATGGCCAGTTGGACGTCGACCTCCCTTTAGTGCAGTCATCTGTATGGCCAGTTGGCCAGTGCAGTCATCTGTATGGCCAGTTGGACGTCGACCTCCCTTTAGTGCAGTCATCTGTATGGCCAGTTGGACGTCGACCTCCCTTTAGTGCAGTCATCTGTATGGTCAGTTGGACGTCGACCTCCCTTTAGTGCAGTCATCTGTATGGCCAGTTGGACGTCGACCTCCCTTTAGTGCAGTCATCTGTATGGCCAGTTGGACGTCGACCTCCCTTTAGTGCAGTCATCTGTATGGCCAGTTGGACGTCGACCTTCCTTTAGTGCAGTCATCTGTATGGCCAGTTGGACGTCGACCTCCCTTTAGTGCAGTCATCTGTATGGCCAGTTGGACGTCGACCTCCCTTTAGTGCAGTCATCTGTATGGCCAGTTGGACGTCGACCTCCCTTTAGTGCAGTCATCTGTATGGCCAGTTGGACGTCGACTTTAGTGCAGTCATCTGTATGCCCAGTTGGACGTCGACCTCCCTTTAGTGCAGTCATCTGTATGGCCAGTTGGACGTCGACCTCCCTTTAGTGCAGTCATCTGTATGGCCAGTTGGACGTCGACCTCCCTTTAGTGCAGTCATCTGTATGGCCAGTTGGACGTCGACTTTAGTGCAGTCATCTGTATGGCCAGTTGGACGTCGACCTCCCTTTAGTGCAGTCATCTGTATGGCCAGTTGGACGTCGACCTCCCTTTAGTGCAGTCATCTGTATGGCCAGTTGGACGTCGACCTCCCTTTAGTGCAGTCATCTGTATGGCCAGTTGGACGTCGACTTTAGTGCAGTCATCTGTATGGCCAGTTGGACGTCGACCTCCCTTTAGTGCAGTCATCTGTATGGCCAGTTGGACGTCGACCTCCCTTTAGTGCAGTCATCTGTATGGCCAGTTGGACGTCGACCTCCCTTTACTGCAGTCATCTGTATGGCCAGTTGGACGTCGACTTTAGTGCAGTCATCTGTATGGCCAGTTGGACGTCGACCTCCCTTTAGTGCAGTCATCTGTGGCCAGTTGGATGGCCTCCCTTTAGTCATCTGTATGGCCAGTTGGACGTGCAGTCATCTGTATGCCCAGTTGGACGACCTCCCTTTAGTGCAGTCATCTGTATGGCCAGTTGGACGTCGACAGTCATCTGTATGCCCAGTTGGACGTTCCCTTTAGTGCAGTCATCTGTATGGCCAGTTGGACGTCGACCTCCCTTTAGTGCAGTCATCTGTATGGCCAGTTGACGACCTCCCTTAACTGCAGTCATCTGTATGGCCAGTTGGACGTCGACTTTAGTGCAGTCATCTGTATGGCCAGTTGGACGTCGACCTCCCTTTAGTGCAGTCATCTGTATGGCCAGTTGGACGTCGACCTCCCTTTAGTGCAGTCATCTGTATGGCCAGTTGGACGTCGACCTCCCTTTAGTGCAGTCATCTGTATGGCCAGTCGGACGTCGACCTCGCTGACACTCTCCTACTGTTTGTCCAAAACGCTGGAAAACCACCGCTGCCTGTCTGCCTGCCTGTCTGCCTGTCTGCCTGCCTGTCTGCCTGCTCTTCTGCCTGTCTGCCTGCTCTTCTGCCTGCTCGCCTGCCTAGCCGCCTGCTCGCCTGCCTGTCCGCCTGCACGCCTGCCTGCTCGCCTGCCTGCCTGCCTGCCTGCCTGCCTGCTCGCCTGCCTGCCTGCCTGCCTGCCTGCCTGTTCGCCTGCCTGCCCGCCTGCCTGCCTGTTCGCCTGCCTGCCCACTGCAGCTATTTTTATGGTGTTTCCATACTAGGTAGTAAAAAGCATCTGCACCGTCTTGGGAAGTCAGGGCCTCAGACCTGGGCTATAAAACCTCAAGGAGATCAGAGAGAGGAAGCGCAAAAGAAAGAGAGAAATAGAGATGGAGAGGAAAAGAGAGAGGGGAAAAGAGAGCGGGCTTGGCTAGGCCAGAGACCAACCGTGCTCAAGGTCTCAGTGGAGACTTCAGACCCCGCTCCAAACCCCCCATCCCACACAGTCCAGGCACCTCAGGCTCTTCCACACACACACACAACAACACGCAACGCTGTGGAACTTTTTATAGTGTGGTGGGGAGGTCCTGATCTGTCCACTCTGATTTGATTTGGGGCTTTATGTTTCACAGAATTTAAGTCCACTTTGTGGACATACTGTATTTGGCGCTGTGTTCACAAGATCCATTAAACAAAGACACAAATTGTTCGAAGAGCCTCTCCCTTCCAAACCCCCTTCCGTCACCGGCAGGCACCACAGACCAGCGTGACACCTTATCTGCGGTAGCGAATGTTTGAGGGGATTCATTAGAAACACTCTGAGAAATAAAAGACAACATTTAAATGGAGGTTAGAGATTACAGCCCGCTGTCTGTTTGCAGAGAAACTGATTAAAGCTTCTCATCAGTACTCTCTCCTTCCCTCCCTCCACAGTCCCCCTCTCTTTATCTGCAGAGTCTGACCAATTCGTTTGGGGCTTTTAAACATGACAACAAAAGGCTGCTGTTATTGCCTGCTCTTAGCTGCTGGGAGAATGTGTTTTATCTGTCTGCCTGTTATGACCCAAACCATGAGAGAAGCAGGATTAAAATTATAAGGGTGTCCCCCAAATGACACCCTATTCCCTATATAGTGCACCACTTTAGACCAGGGCCCATAGGCTTATTAATGAACCATGAAGTGAGGTTTAGTCATGATGGATTCAGGAATGTTTCGTGTTTGTGGTAGACAGAAGGTGCAAACGTTTCATTTAGGCTGGAGAAGGGGAGTACCAAGATGTAAATGTTCCATGCGCTGACGATGGATTGAGAATGATTGAATTTGCAGTGCATTCAGCACACTAACAGAAGGCGCTAACGTCTCTTCATTTGTGGAGGAAAGTGTGATATGCAAGCATTCCATAATTGTGGCAATAGTTTGAGTTCTTTTAGTTGAACAGAGTGGTCTGGCGGAATAAGGATTTGGCTCAAATAGCACATTATTCCCTACATAGTGCACTGCTTTTGACCAAAATCCTGGTCAAAAGAAGTGCACTCTATAGGGAGTTAGGTTCCATTTGGTACGCTGGCTAACTCCAACATCTCACTTCTGCCCCCGCCACGCTTCATGAACTTGACCGCAGGCGGCACACTCCTCCCTCTGTGAGTCGGTGTGACTTGAAAGCGGCAGGTTTCACCTTGTTAAGAACAGGAAGAAAGAGTCAACCATCTTAATATTAAGCTAATTGCAGCCTGTTGGCGATGGTTAGTCATCCATTTTCAATCTATTCCTATCTGAGAGAGAGCGAGAGCTGCACAGCTCGCTGGTGGTCTGGCTGGGAAGCAGAAAGAAACACACTCCTCTGTTTCACTCCACCGTAGATCAAATGAACCATAACTATTTTCCTCCCTCTCTTTCTCCCTCCATCTCTCCCTCCCTCCTCCGCCTATTGGTTGGATTATGGATGTGGTTTATGGAGTTAAGAGTGTTGGAGAAACCAGTCCAAGCCAGAGCGGCCACAGCAGTGTCGCACTGTGCCATGCTCTGGTCTCATCTCCTCTGGTCGACTCTGTGCATCTCAAATGGCACCCTATTCCCTATTTTTATTAAACCTTTATTTAACTAGGCAAGTCAGTTAAGAACAAATTATTATTTACAATGACGCCTACCCCAGCCAAACCTGGACGATGCTGGGCCAATTGTGCTCCGCCCTAAGGGACTCCCAGTCTCAGCCTGTTGTGATACAACCTGGATAGTGCACTAATATTTATTTTACCTTTATTTACCCAGGAACGGAACGTTAAGGTTAGAAATCTTTTGCCAGGGGGACCTTGCAAGAGGTCGGCAGGAAGTAGTCCACACGAGCACAATACAATAGTTACATTAAAAACAATCACAATGGTCAACAATTGTATCTTCTGTCAGAGCTTTAAACTCAGCACGCGATACCCTCTCAAGTCTTTTGCAAAATTATATTTTTCTAATTTCATTCCCTGGGCTCTGGTCAAACGTAGTGCACTATGTTAGGAATAAGGTGCATTTGGAACACAGACAATAACCCTTCCTAGTACCCAACACAAATAAAGCTCCTTACCCAACTACATAATACTATAAGGCATTCCCGGTGGTGGTGAGTGCCAGGCCTCTCACCATGTTCCTCCCTCCACCTTTCCCGTCAGCCTGATGGAATCTGCACTGGTCATCCCAGTGGTCATCCCAGTGGTCATCCCAGTGGTCATCCCACTGGTCATCCCACTGGTCATCCCAGTGGTCATCCCAGTGGTCATCCCAGTGGTCATCTCAGTGGTCATCCCACTGGTCATCCCACTGGTCATCTCACTGGTCATCCCACTGGTCATCCCACTGGTCACGGAGGGCAGAGACGGCGTTTCATTTGGAGACACTCAGCCAATCCCTTTATTCCTTCATGCCACTATCCCTTCATCCCTCCATGGAGCTTTTAGTGTGATTCATAGCCCAGTCACGATGCCAAGCCCTGTGCCACTCAATACAACATGAACAGCAACAGGCTCAGTGAAAGAGTTCATTCAAAAAGGACCCAATTGACTATGATGGAATTGAACAGGTTAAGCTTCAGAAGATTTCACTTTTCGCCTGTAAAACATTGACAACTTATTGACCGCATGGTGACCCTTTGTGTGAGTATTAGCCTCCCATCCCCCTCCACCTCCTATCCTGGTTATCTTGATGTGGGGCGGTGAGGGAGAGAGAGGGAGAGGTAGAGACAGAAATGGAGGGAGGGCTGTAGGGAGGCTGGCCTCAGGACCCAGTGAGTTCTGGCCGGTCTGGTCTGAGTGTGCAGCTTTGATGTCGGTCTGTCATGCCGGGGCCCACTTTAGTTTTTACTGCGCCCCTGTGTGTTTTCCACCGCTATCATAAACACCTTGAAAAGCCCAGCACGGACGCAGCCGAGAGAGACCGCCACACACGGGCACACAGTACACACATACACTGACAAACCCACACACAGTCATTAACTGACACACCACACACATACTTAGTCACACACAAATACACACATGCACAGACAAATGCACACACACGTACACACACACTGCCTGGCCGTCTCTCATAACCAGCCCCACCGCCAGCCCTGAAGACAAAAGACTCCATATGATGCATACTCTCTCATTTGAGTGTTTTGCTCATTTGCTCAGAAGTGTATTCATCTCCTACACCAGAGCAGACCAGACCCGATTCCCCAGTGTCCTCTCTCTTCTTAACATTTTCTAGCTCCACATGGTTATAATTTGACATTTCCCTGTTTTCAAAGGTTCTGGAGCCAAGTGTTGTTAATTAGAGAGGGAACTATTTTAGTTGCAGCCCTTTGTGCTGCCAAGTGGGAGACATCATCACTGACTGCCCTCCGTCTCTCTCCTCATCTGCTTTTGTCCAGAAAAAAGAGCCCTAGCCACTTTGGAAATGAAACGTCCTTGCACTATTAATGGGATTGAGCAGATGTTTTCTGTTTATACTTTTTGTGACGTGACAGAACAATACGAGAAGTTTTGGGGCACAGTCCTTCTTTCCAATGAAGAGGGAGCGTGAAAGGGGGAGATGATATTTATGGAAATTCTTTTATAACGCGCTTACTCTCAGCCAGGCAGCGCCCTTCCACGCAGACGCACGTCTCATACACATGGCAAGTTAGAGGTTTTCTCTCCGAACAGTTGCTGTGTGTTTGTGTGTTCCAGGACAGACAGCCCGTTTTCATACAGAATGTTGTAAATAACACTGATGCCCAGAGAATGGGGAGGTTGAGGGGTTTATAAATAGGACGTGTCAGACGGAGCTCCAACAGATTCCGGTTTCCAGCGGCAGCAGGCTGCTCTCACACCGCCGACTAGGAACACTGCTTTTTAATTTGGGCTTCCCGCGGCCTAACCAACTGACGCCTCTCGGCGAGGGCCTGTATTTCAACAAGGCCACAAAAGCCCCAACCCTGGGCGCTTCCACACCGGCCGAGTGTACAGAGTGTACCATCAGCAAGAAGTCATGTCCTGGCCAGCCTCTGCAAGCCTCATTTGTCAAATCCTGTGGCGAGCCAGCCAGGGAGGGAGGGAGCGAGGGAGGGCGTCGCGCTGGGCGGCTTGGGCCAGGAGGCAGAAGAAGAAAGGAGGGAGAAGAGGGTGGCTGGGTGAGGGAGAGAGGAAGCTCCCAGATAAACAGAGCACAGCGCCTTAACTCCTAATCACCCTTCACTTCCGTTTCCAGACTCTATAATTAGAAGGCCCTTCTTTTCCATGTATTCCCAGTTGACGCAAAGGGTTCTTGTGGCTTGGCACCTCATTTGGGGCGTGGGTTTAGTTTATGCTAAGACCCAAGGCCCTGCGCTTCCAGGTTTGGTTTGGTCTTTAGTTTTGATACAGCATAAATAGCTAAACCACCGTCTAATGCCTTGCCTGCTCTGGTTTTATGTTTTTTCTTTCCTTCCAATATCCCCCACTTTGACCCCTTCTCTTCGACTCCCATCACTCTTACTGTGTCCCTTCTCCTCACCTCTGTACCTTGCCCTATTACATGGCTGCTGTTGGACAAACGTGGAAACTGGCTCCATCCTGATGGCACCCTATTCACTGGGCCCTAGTCAAAGTTGGGCACTTTATAGGAAATAGGATGCCATTTGGGAAGCAATCTGTGAGGTCTAAAAGCAGTGTATGTGAGCGCATCTAGCCGACATTCCTTTTTCTTCTTCATCCCTCTTGCATCTGTCACTGGATTATTTTAATCTCGTCCCCTTCCATCCTCCTCTTTTACCACCCAATAAAGACGGCCTACTAATTACAAACTTATTTCAACCTCCGCAGAAAATCACAAATTATTCTCCTGTTAAATTATGTCTGTGAGGCTTCGGATTTGGAGGCTTAGAAGTAAAACATTCAGCACAATTTCTCAGATCACACACTTTTTAGTTTCTGCTGAAGGGCTAACATTTTGAGTTATTGCACTTTTATGTTTTTGGTAGAAATGTGAAGGCTCTGTCCTGCGCTGCCTGGGTTCTGGACTTGTTCTTGTGTGGTTTGTTGAGTGTGTTGTTTACAGTAAAGACATACTTTCTGCAGTTTGACAAACTTCAAATAAAACGTCTAGAAATGAATGGACCTGTCATCGGAGGTTACACATGAACTGGGCTGTGGTCGTGTGTTAGGACACGGACACACACTCCTCCCAGTCCCTAGAAAAAGACATAGTTATAATGCTATGGTTGTGACTGGAGAACAAATTATAATGTGGGGTATAAGCAAGCGTTTTCCAACAGTGACCAACGATATATGGTCTGTATTTTTAATAGGGTGGTTTGTTTGTTTGTACCAGCATGGTGGCACGTACAGTGGGGCAAAAAATAATTTAGTCAGCCACCAATTGTGCAAGTTCTCCCACTTAAAAATATGAGAGAGGCCTGTAATTTTCATCATAGGTAAACTTCAACTATGACAGACAAAATGAGAAAAATAATTCCAGAAAATCACATTGTAGGAGTTTTAATGAATTTATTTGCAAATGATGGTGGAAAATAAGTATTTGGTCACCTGCAAACAAGCAAGATTTCTGGCTCTCACAGACGTGTAACTTCTTCTTTAAGAGGCTCCTCTGTCCTCAACTCGTTACCTGTATTAATGGCACCTGTTTGAACTTATCAGTATAAAAGACACCTCAAACAGTCACACTCCAAACTCCATTATGGCCAAGACCAACGAGCTGTCAAAGGACACCAGAAACAAAATTGTAGACCTACACCAGGCTGGGAAGACTGAATCTGCAATAGGTAAGCAGCTTGGTTTGAAGAAATCAACTGTGGGAGCAATTATTAGGAAATGGAAGACATACAAGACTACTGATAATCTCCCTCGATCTGGGGCTGCACGCAAGATCTCACACCGTGGGGTCAAAATGATCACAAGAACGGTGAGCAAAAATCCCAGAAACACACGGGGGGACCTAGTAAATGACCTGCAGAGAGCTGAGACCAAAGTAACAAAGCCTACCATCAGTAACACACTACGCCGCCAGGGACTCAAATCCTGCAGTGCCAGACGTGTACCCTGCTTAAGCCAGTACATGTCAAGGCCCGTCTGAAGTTTGCTAGAGAGCATTTGGATGATCCAGAAGAAGATTGGGAGAATGTCATATGGTCAGATGAAACCAAAATATAACTTTTTGGTAAAAACTCAACTCGTCGTGTTTGGAGGACAAAGAATACTGAGTTGCATCCAAAGAACACCATACCTACTGTGAAGCATGGGGGTGGAAACATCATGCTTTGGGGCTGTTTTTCTGCAAAGGGACCAGGACGACTGATCCGTGTAAAGGAAGGAATGAATGGGGCCATGTATCGTGAGATTTTGAGTGAAAACCTCCTTCCATCAGCAAGGGCATTGAAGGTGAAACGTGGCTGGGCCCGGGCAACGAAGGAGTGGCTTCGTAAGAAGCATTTCACGGTCCTGGAGTGGCCTAGCCAGTCTCCAGATCTCAACCCCATAGAAAATATTTGGAGGGAATTGTTGCTCAGTCCGTGTTGCCCAGCAACAGCCCCAAAACATCACTGCTCTAGAGGAGATCTACATGGAGGAATGGGCCAAAATACCAGCAACAGTGTGAGGAAAGACTTACAGAAAAAGTTTGACCTCTGTCATTGCCAACAAAGGGTATATAACAAAGTATTGAGAAACTTTTGTTATTGACCAAATACTTATGTTCCACCATAATTTGCAAATAAATTCATTAAAAAATCCTACAATGTGATTTTCTGAAATTTTTTCCCTCATTTTGTCTGTCATAGTTGAAGTGTACCAATGATGAAAATTACAGGACTCATCTTTTTAAGTGGGAGAACTTGTAAGTCCCATTTTGAAGGAGCTGTCGGGTTCTACATAGTTCAAACGTTTCATTAACAACTAAATACATATGCCCAGTTTTTGACGGAAAGGTTTCTCTTCTATTGCTTTGTATGAGTACTAATAAATATCAACGACTGACATTTGTGATTTCTACAGAACATTTCATCTCTGTATTGGCCAGTACAGTACTGGTCTGGATAATATTCTGAAATATTTCATACTGGGTTTGGTGCTGATTTTTATGACTGTTGGAAATTAAACTGTTATGCGCAATATAGTAAATCCTCCTGAAATAACTCTTGGATATCAAGAATAGTGCTCTACCAATGGTTATGTATTACAGTGTGTGTGTTAAACTCCATGTTGTGGCTCTGTCTCCAGGTATGCTGCTGGTGACTGCAGACACCCTGGGCCATGACTTCCATGTCTTCCATGTCCTCACACACCCCTGGGCCTCCAATCAGTCTGCTGTCCACCACCTCTACACACTGCACCGCGGAGAGACTGAGGCCAAGGTAACACACACACACACACACCTACTGTGTATACACACCTAATATTCATCATGCACTCACTGACAGCTCTGAAATCATTTGATTTTGGCATACTTATCCCCTGTAAATAATAAACGTTTTAGTAATTTAACATTGAGATGGTTTCTGAACAGATCCACCCCTAGCTGTTTACTGCGCTCTGGCAATAGCATCTAAACCAAGCCTTTGATCCTCTGTACTGTATGTCTGCCTGTGTTGTGTCTAAACACTGTCAAATAGACAACACTGGGCTTCATCAGACTGTACAGCTGAAAGGAAGAGTAGTTTTTATGGCTCTGATCAGACACAGATCTGTAGCATACTGGTTCCAGTAGTACACAGGGGAAACGGTGTGCATGTGTCTGACCTGCTAGACTTGGTCTTGTGTAGTAAAATGTTTTTTATTTTTTAGATTGGATAAAAGTAGGGACTCAGAGTTTGTTAAACTTGTTACCCCACTTTTGAGAAAATTGCCCTTGAATATTTTGGTACACTTAGTGGAGAGCTCTTCTTTGTCTACACCCATTCAGTATCATTCACACCCTCTTAAGCCTTAGCCTCACCCATCACTTTAAGGATTCACATGCATGACATAAACAGCCTGGTGGTCCAAAATAGCATAACTGGTGTGTTTTAACACCAACAAACCCATCCATTGAAAAATGTATTTAGTATATCTCAATCTAGCATACCAGGCAACTGAAAGCATCTTTCTAAACAATGTTTTGGTTCGGTTCTAGCTTGTTGGCTAGCTAGCTAACGTAATGGTAGCTAGCTAGCCAACAAGCTAGAACCGAAGTTCAAATAATGACCATATCATATTACTTTAGCATATTTTTATTCATTATTACAGGAAAATAAACTCAAAACACAATTATTTATACGTTAATGGCACACTAATTACAGAATAACAGAAAATAGCTTACGTGTGAGTGTGCACAGGATACAGAAGGTGTAATAAACAGTACAGTGAAATGGTTACTTGCATAGTGGGGTATTTCGTTAAGACATGTAGCTAGCTAGCTAAACAATGAACCATAATCCCAACTCATAACATTACTACCCTGCATGAATCTGCAGGTAGCTAACCAACTAGGTTCAATGTTACCTAGCTAGCTAACGTTAGGCTATAACTTGCAATGCAAATGGCTCTGAGATACGAATAATATTATTACACAGATCATACACGTTAGCTAGCGAGCCAGCCAGCTAACGTTAGCTAGATAGCTAACAGTCCACTTTAAAGACTCTGACAAAATGAGAAATGTAGAATATCTGAAAATGTATCTAGCTAGACTCTGTTACCCCTATACATGGATGAACACTTCTCCCTCTCTGCCAGGGATGGCATGGTTGCCCTTAGTTTGAAGATGTAAAACAGCTTTCTGTGTGTTCTCTTCTCGACTCCCTCTGCATATCCCTCTGCATATCAAATGCCAAAATTTAGTCAATTTCTTTATCTATCATACTCTGCTTCCACTGGACATTCCACTGATTTCAAAATCTTCCTTCAAAATGTGGAGAGCAACACAGTTCTTCATGATATCTTTCAAAAACGCTGCCTTAGAAAGGATTCCCTATACATACTGAGCAGCCCATTGTTATAGGCAGAAGCATGCTACATGGCAGACCAATCCAAAGTCATCTCTTGGCATGTCCAGCCCATCCATTATCACAGCCAATCATGGCTAGTGGGAAGGTTCCTGGCTTTTCCCCTTGCTAAACCAACTAGGCTAGTAATTTTAACAATTTAACAAGTTTCCTGAAACGAGTCACGTGTGTGACCACTAAAGCTCAAACGTAATTTCCTCATGACATTGTTAGAAAGGATAAAACACTATTAGGGTAGATGATGTGAGTTGAGTGCTTTGTGTGCGTGCGTGCTTGCTTGCGTGTGAGTGGATAAGAACCCAAACAGGGTGCGGTGTGACCCAGGGAGCTCTGTAAATGATGTGAAGGATGATTTAGAAACAAGCAAGGCCTCATTGCCTCTCACTTGACTGCAGCACCAGATTCCTCACAGCTGTGGAATCACAGCCTTCCAGCCAATCAATTCATCCCCGTCCAAAGCAAACACATTTTCAAAAGCTGAGACAATTTGTAAGACAAATAGGGCATGGCGAGTTTCAAACAACATTCACTATGCCTCATTCAATAAAGGCGGCTGCATTTTTTTCTTCTTGTCCCTAGCTAACAGTGCTTTCTCTCTCTCTCTCTGGTGAAAATCTAATATCGTGCGATGTTAGGAGGGATGAGTCCCTTTTGACATGACACTTTCCTCCCCTCTTCCCGACTAATCGCATTGTGAGGTTGTGCAGAGCCTCATTTGAGGAATGGCCACCATTTTAAGCTTTCCCTCTGAAGTTGTGGCACGCTGCTGCTGCCACTATGTCAGCTGAGGCCTCGCTTATGGCGCACACACACTCCGTCACTCACACACATGCACGTGCACACATGGACAGCCTCAGTGGCATGTAAGGAGATTTATTGGACCCAAGTCAAGGGTCGCAGCATCCTGTATTCTCCCTCTTCAGCATGCAGGCCTGTTATATAGAATCACAGTTCACAGAAGCAGCACTTCAGGCAATCCGAGTTGTAGGATTAGTTCCCCACACTAGTTACCCTAGTGTGTTCTCTCCAGTCGGGCCATGTCTCCAGTATCACAGGTGCTCAGTGGAGTTTGGAGATTAAACTATTTCATATTTAGGTCTATTGGTGTGTAGGATACCAACTATTTTTGTTGGTATTTTTGCCCCATTTAGTCTTTCTATGGATATTTCTTCGCTTGTTAATGTACTCTCATATGTTTAGCTTAGCAGCCGTTCCGGGGCCAGAAGTGTGTTTAGTTGGTAACTTGTGATGTTCTATTTGCTTTAGCAGAACTAATATTTATCTGTGGAGAGCTTGGGTCCTAGCTGCCTGTCCTGCTAGTGTCATGTTTGGACCAGAGCACTAAGCTTTGCTTCGACCTTGCGCGCGAACACGCATACATACATCTACACACACCCACGCAAACTCCTCCGCACACACACACACACACACACACACACACACACACACACACACACACACACACACACACACACACACACACACACACACACACACACACACACACACACACACACACACACACACACACACACACACACACACACACACAGATTTGGCGTCTAGATGATTGTAATGGGCTGGTTAATGTGTGACTTATAACGGCAGGTCCTGCTGCCTGGCTGTGTGTTACTAGCTTTGATCCTGCTGTTGTAAACACTGTAGAGATTGCAGCAGAGAGAGAGAGCAGGCTGTTGGGCACAGAGGTTATCTCCTACATAGCAAACAAGGCCGTAAGTGATAATGGTGCTGTAGCCAGGTGGGTGGACACAGCTCTTATCTGGCTGGGCTGACTGACTGGGCTGGGCTCGCTCACCAAACACACTCCCAACACTGACCCAGAGTCAGCCCAGGTAAACAGGCATGGCTCTGATAGCAACAGGAGCGTTTCTCAGTAATAGGGTGCTAGGAGGTTTGAAACTAGTTTAAACTGGAGTACACTCAATGACCAGGCAGGTCAGGGTGTTTTGTCTGGTCACTTCTTCTTGCTTTGGGTGTCTGTTTTGTTCTTAGCTTTCCATTGTTTTCTGCACCGTTTCCCCTCTTTTGGGGTTTGTTCCTTTCAACGTTTCTCTCTCTCCACTTTCTCTCTCTCACAATTCAATTGCATTCAATTTCAATTTCAGGGCTTTATTGGCATGGGAAACATATATTTTATTTTACCTTTAATTTAATTTCAGTTCAGAACACATTCTTATTATCAATGACGGCCAAGGAACAGTGGGTTAACTGCCTTGTTCAGGGGCAGAATGACAGATTTTTACCTCGTTGGCTCAGGGATTTAATCTTGCAACCTTTCAGTTACTTGTCCAATGCTCTAACCACTAGGCTACCTGCCGCCAACATATACCAACATATGACAAAGCAAGTGAAGTAGATAATAAACAAAAGGGAAATAAACAATCAAAATTAACAGTAAACATTACACTCACAAAAGTTCCAGAAGAATAAAGACATTTCAAATGTCATATGTGCAAATAGTTCAAGTCTTTGCAGATAATCTCTCTCTCAGGATTCCTGTCATTCCATTGTAGTTCCTGCTAAGTGACAGTAGCTCTAATCTGATTTATCAGTGTTACTGATAGAGACGAGACACTTTGAACACTTCTGTCTGTGTGTGACATCTCCACTGCGAATCCTCTCTACCACAACAAGTCTGCTCATCTCACCCATCCACACTTCTGGTCTGAGAAACTTCACCCTACTTCTGCTGTTGTTGGAGAGTTTGTCTCCTACAACATATGAGGAGAGGACAATATTATCCAGATCAAGAATGTAACCCTTCCCCATCTAGGCAGAGCTCAGGTGAAACTACCCCTCCATCCTTAGCTTTTTATAGGAACTGGTTTGTGTCTGGTATGTGCAGCATGCCTCATTAACTGTCATTGCTGAGGACAATTACCCAGCCAACCTGTGCCATGGCCACAGATGAAACATACAGGTAGACAGCGCTCACAGTGGAAGACATACACCATATCTTTTTTCCGATGATGGATACTGTCTGTCCCTCTCTCCCCCTGTCTTCCTCTTTCCAGCTTTCCATCTCTCTCTGTCTCTCTGTTGCTCTATCTCGGTCTCTCGTCTCTGTAGCATGTCTGATATAGCATCTACACAACTATCTGTTGGAGTGTGTCCTCTGTGAGCAGGCTGTGTGTGTAGCTCTAGAGGCCACAGACTGAGAGAAATACCTTCATTGTCTTCTGCAGACAGACAGACTGTTGGGCTGTCTTTACCAAAGGCTTAAAAAATGCATTACCACCAAACCCTCAACAACCCATCTTATATTTTCTGTTCACTGGTCAGTTCAACATCTATTTGAGAACGTTAAGGTTTTGTATGGGGAAATGCAATTTTTTGCTCAATGGTCAACAGCCTTACTACTACATTGTGTTACTGTCACTGTATGACTGGCTGATCAGCATTCTCTATCTAAAACGCTATCTCTCTCCACCTTCCCTCTCCACCACTCCTTCCCTCGCTCTCTCTCTCGCTCCCCCCCGCCTTCCCCAGGTCCAGGACATCTGTTTCAGCCAGGACAGTCGCTGGGTGGTGATCAGCACACTGCGTGGCACCTCCCACGTCTTTCCCATCAACCCCTATGGTGGCGCGCCCTGCGCCCGAACACACGTGTCCCCCCGCGTGGTCAACCGCATGTCTCGCTTCCAGAAGAGTGCAGGGCTTGAGGAGATAGAGAATGAACTGAACAGCAAGCAGGCTGGAGGAGGAAGATGCAGCCCCATCCCCGGGCTCTCCAGCAGCCCCTCGGGGTCCCCACTACACGGTAAGGATAGAGGGCACACAGATGCACACGCACAGAGCAACATCTAAACATAAAACCCCACAATACTCAACGTGTGGCTAGAGCTGATGGTGGGTGTGGCAGCACACAACTCTTCAGACAGCGGCGGCTCCACTTCCAGTAAGTGACAACAACCGCTGACTGGCTGTCACCTGAGTAGACCTTGTTCTGCTGGGGACTATGACCTGTCTGTTACAGCCTTGGTCCTGTTGGTCAAACACCCCTAGAGCCGCCTGGCTGGCACACACACCCACTCATACGCAAACACACACCTGTCGACATATACTCATCAGCAAGTTCACAGAGAAAAATCACAGTTCAGGGTCGATGCTGTTTGCAGAACTTCTCAGTTTGCCCTCCCTCCCTGCCTCTCACTGTCAGGGCTTTAGTCATCCATCTCTCCCCTCTCTCCCACTCTCTCCAGCCGTGGTGCCCTGAATTCCCCTCTCCCTTCCTAGCCTGTTGCCAGCCCCAGAACCTCACCCTTTGGTCCTCTAGTCCTACTCACTAGTCCTACTCACCTACCCACTACTCTGTTTGTGTGGCTTCTCTCCCCCAGCCTCTGCATTAATGACCACTGGCAGATCACTTAAACAATGTTAGAAGGACGTTCAAGCCAGAGTGACGTCAAGCCCAAGGAATGTACTGCCGCCACTTGTCTCGTGCAGGATCTCGAGAGATAAAGTGGAGAGAAGGAGATGGAAAGAGAGGAAGGAGAAAGAGGAGGGACAGAGGAAGTAAAAGAGGGAGTTTAGCTCTTGTAGCAGCATTGGAGGGAGAGAGAAGCAAGAGACTCACAAATCACTCCTGTCAACAATTAGGTATCAGTCTCTTCACTGATACCTGTGTATGTGTGCGTGTGCACGTGCATGCTGCCCCCCAAGGGGTGGCAGATGGCTATATAAATGTTACAGCGTGAAGAAAGACAAAAATACTACTGTTTGAGCAATCGGTTTTCACGACTTCGTTATTTATAGCGTATCTGTTCATTTTTATTGACCTCGGGAGGCTGTGATAATGTTAGCCAGGACTCTGGGGGCTGGGTTTTCTTTGCATGGTGTGTGTGTGTGTGTCATTTCCTTGCAGTCTGTTTGTGTGTGTGTGTGGGGGGGGGGGGGTCATGACCTCTGCTCTGTCAATATATTGTTCAACACTTTTATAAACCATAAAATGCATGTTCTCTCTACTTCCACTCACTCTGACTATCCTACCGATCTTCGACTTCGGCGATGTCATCTACAAAATGGCTTCCAACACTCTACTCAGCAAACTGGATGCAGTCTATCACAGTGCCATCCGTTTTGTTACTAAAGCACCTTATACCACCCACCACTGCGACTTGTATGCTCTAGTCGGCTGGCCCTCACTACATATTCGTCGCCAGACCCACTGGCTCCAGGTCATCTACAAGTCCATGCTAGGTAAAGCTCCGCCTTATCTCAGTTCACTGGTCACGATGGCAACACCCATCCGTAGCACGCGCTCCAGCAGGTGTATCTCACTGATCATCCCTAAAGCCAACACATCATTTGGCCGCCTTTCGTTCCAGTACTCTGCTGCCTGTGACTGGAACGAATTGCAAAAATCGCTGAAGTTGGAGACTTTTATCTCCCTCACCAACTTCAAACATCAGCTATCCGAGCAGCTAACCGATCGCTGCAGCTGTACATAGTCTATAGGAAAATAGCCCACCCATTTTCACCTACCTCATTCCCATACTGTTTTTTATACTGTTTTTATTTATTTATTTTTCTGCTCTTTTGCACACCAATATCTCTACCTGTACATGACCATCTGATCATTTATCACTCCAGTGTTAATCTGCAAAACTGTATTATTCGCCTACCTCCTCATGCCTTTTGCACACATTGTATATAGACTGCCCATTTTTTCTACTGTGTTATTGACTTGTTAATTGTTTATTCCATGTGTAACTCTGTGTTGTCTGTTCACACTGCTATGCTTTATCTTGGCCAGGTCGCAGTTGCAAATGAGAACTTGTTCTCAACTAGCCTACCTGGTTAAATAAAGGTGAAATAAATAAAATAAAAAACTCTACAACCAGCACTGAAGCTGTAATCAATGACTGTATCCAAGTGTTCCATAAGCCTGTGTTATTATTAGCAGCTTGTCTTAATACCGAGGAATATTTCTCTGGTCATAGGAGTAACGAAATGAATCGGTGCATGAGTTTCACATGAGTTGCAGTGATATAATGTATTGGGCCTATAGCCTACTGCACAGACCTAAATGCTACATAACTATTTTTACTTGTTTAATGTTGCATAGGCTTACGTTTTTTAAGTCCTCAATGTTTAAGTCAAAATCTGAGCGGTAGATCTTGCTTGCATTTTGACTCAGTGACCTTGACTGTAACTGTTTTCCCATCAGTCTGAAGTTTGTTGCATGAGTTTCAGAATGATTTGGCAGCATCCTGTTGTGTTGCTTTGCAACGCCGATCTTGTCATTTTAGTCTGTTTCCGAGTGATGAGGCTAGATGATTCATCCTGTTTGCGCGGACCCCAAAAAACTTTGCTTGTGTTCTGTCTGTTTTGTGAACAGGTTGTTTCTTGGTCTTGAATCTGGGCGTCAGAAACATGGGTAATGAATCAGTCAGGCTAGCCACAACAGCTGCCCTCTGATTGTCCCCTGTGACAACACATTGATTTTGGGGAAGGAACTAGGAAAAGTACACATCCTTCAGAGCTGCCAGGCCACTTTAAAAATAGAAGGATACAATTGGGCTTTTTTCTCTCCCTCTCTCTCTGTTTAAATATGGAATCCTGCTATTTATTCTCCTTAAGTCCTGTTTTAACCCTTGACCTTTGACCTTTGCCAGTGGATCCTCAGAGGAATGGATGACCTGATGTGTATTCAATTAAGAGCCCTGTGTCATGTAAAACATCTTCCCAGTGTGAAATAGTTTCCAATCATTCTGATTTGTGTTGTGATTTTGAGGTCATACTGTAATATTTCTCCCAGCTTGATTAATTGCACCTGCATCGCTTTATGTGGATGGCTGAGTTTGTGGGAACATTTTCACGCTGTGAGAAATATTACAACATGACGCCACAATCCGAACGATTGGAAACTATTTCACACTGGGAAGATTTTTACACGACACCCTGCATCGGCATGAATTTGAAGCCCGAGCCCTACTCATGCCCGCAATGTTCAGGCCCTACCCAGGCCCAATTTGCTTCTTCCGAATTTAAGGCCTGGCCCTGCCCGCATCCCAAAACTCAAGGAACATAATTATTTTCTTTAAAATAATCTCTCTTGTATTTGATGAGGTTGAAGTATTTCTGACACCGTGTTATGATCCTAGTCAGATATGACTGTACTGCTCAGCAGAGCACGAGCAAATGGCTGAGCTTCAAAATGTTGGTGATCAATTTAGTGATACCTGAGCCCTACCCGTGCCTTAGTTATTGATGAAAAGCAGGCCCAACCCGGCCCTAACCCCATGTATAACTGTCTCGGGTCAGGGAGCAGAGCAGAGCCATTGTTTTATTTATTTACATTTAACCTTTATTTAACTAGGCAAGACAGTTAAAA
Source organism: Oncorhynchus gorbuscha (assembly GCF_021184085.1). Lineage (NCBI taxonomy): Eukaryota > Metazoa > Chordata > Actinopteri > Salmoniformes > Salmonidae > Oncorhynchus > Oncorhynchus gorbuscha. Next base: position 47,887,236 of record NC_060191.1, on the reverse strand, counting down.
ACACATTATTATTTTATTCTCCCTAATGTCCCTACTTTTATTGTCCCTAATAATGTCCATGTAACAATGTGAAGGACTGTTTGACAATCGTTGTAAACTTCTATTCGCATATCAGTCGTATAGCTTAGCTTTAGACGTAGTTACTAAAATAGCTCACGAGTGCTCTGTTGCTCAAATGCTTAGACATCAATGATACTGTACATATTTGATTGTTGCAGTAGATGTTTCATGTACTGTAAACCAATGTGTTTGTTTTAAACTGGTGTGTGTATGGTTTTAGTAGACTAGTTGTCTGTGGTCATTGAGTCTGGTTGATTTGGGGTCAGTGTCTGACTGTAGACAAGAATGGCCTCGCTCTGCTGTGCTTCTGTCAATGTCTGACACATTTCAGTCCTAACACTCCTGGAGTTGAAGGAGAAGTTCTGCTGTACTGAATCCACTACTATTCCATTCAACAGGAGCAAAATGCAGAAAAATATAGATAATAGAGGTTAGTGAAGTGTGTGTCCACTCCCGTGGTTCATTGAGTGTGTGTGTGTCCACTTGCATCTGTGTGTGTATGTGTTTGTGCATGCGCCCTTGTGTTTGTAGCTGGGGTCAAACAGTCCAAGTCATGAAACATCAACACTTGACTGTTGGTCTGTTAGTGGGGATGCTGATTTCTCCTGGTGACCTGCATAGCTGGCTTGGTGGTTCATTGTGGATCCAACAGTCAACTAGTCATCTGGTTTCTGGCCCACATTGAGGCTGCAGCGCAGGGCAAAACAAGGTTCAAGGGGAAACTGTTAATTCACTGTTGAAAATAGTTACTTCCTCTGTGCTATTACAAGCCAACACAGAGCTTGTTTGGATTTTCAGGGTTCTTTAATCCTTCACAACACCCTTTTCTGTTAGTCATCGTCCTCCGGCCAAAACACAGTCACCGTGTGACAGACGCCGGTCGTACGATGATGGCATTTTCTGTCTGTCCCAAATGGCACCCTTTTCTCTTTATAGTGCATTACTTTTGACCAGATCCCTAGCCCTATGGGCCCTGGTCAGAAGTAGTGCACTATAAACGGAATAGGGTGCCATTTTGGATACAGGCATTACCTCGGAGTGGTTGGTAACTAACTAACGTCACGCTAGCGAGGCGTGACACGTTTACGGCTTGACCCTCTGACCCAGGGCTTGTCTGAGAGGTTCTAAAATGAGAGATTTTTAAACGCTCACTTTGAAGTGCAGGACACACTGATTTTCTTCACCGTTCGTAAAACATGAAGTTTGATTGTGTGCTCCCCCAGTGGCCTATATGACCTTTAACACACGCGCACACACACAGGAAGGCAGGCACATACACTGGAGATGAATATCAGTCACCTCAGCATAGTGACATTTTAAATGTTGTAAAGTGATAGATGAAGTAAGATGTGGTTTACACCATAAGTGATGGAGGTCATACAGTTGCTTCTACTATCTGCACATTTCACCATCTGAATCATCCCTGCAAGATGGTGCCGATAGAGATGGCAGCTTTGCATCTAGTCCTTAGGACACTGTGCAGTATTTTGTTTTTTATACGTATTATTACTTACATTGTTAGCCCAGAAATCATTGTGCTATTTCATACAACCGGGAAGAACTATTGGATATCAGAGAGACGTCAACTTATCAGCACAAACAGCACTACGACCAGGAATATGACTTACCCAAAGCGGATCCTTTGTCTGCTCTTCCCAGGGCATTTGAACTGATTCTAGAGGCCAACCCAAAACAACGCTGCCGGAGGAGAGGGTGCCGGAGTGGATTTCTAGTGAGGCTTCGAATGTGCTCACACCACCCACCGCTTCCGAGTATATTACTAGCTAATGTCGAGTCCCTAGTTAACAAAGTAGACGAAATCAGGTCGAGTTTCTTTCCAAAGAGATATCTGGGATTGTAACATAGCCATGTTTCTGTGACACAGAGTAACTGGGGACATGTTGTCGGAGTCCATACAGCCAACAGGATTTTCAGTGCATCACACCGACAGGAATCAACATCTCTGCAGTAAGAAGAAGGGCTGGGGTGTATGTTTCATGATTAATGACTCATGGTGTAATTGTAACAACATACAGGAACTCAAGTCCTCTTGTTCACCTGACCTAGAATTCGTCACAATCAAATGCCGACCGTATTATCTCACACGATAACTATCCTCGGTTATCGTCACAGCCGTGTGCATCCGCCAACAAGCTGATACCAAGACGGCCAATAAGGAACTTCACTGGACTTTATGCAAACTGGAACCATATATCCTGAGGCTGCATTTATTGTAGCTAGGGATTTTAACAAAGCTAATTTGAGAACAAGGCTACCTAAATTCTATAAGCATATCGATTGCTGTACACGAGCGAGTAACACGCTCCACCATTGCTACTCTAACTTCCGCTCCCCTCCTATAGGCAGAAACTGAAACAGAAAGCGCCCGTGTTTAGGTCTATCCAACGCTGGTCTGACTAATCGGATTCCAGACTTCAAGATTGCTTCGATCACGTGGACTAGGATATGTTCCGGGTATCCTCCGATAATAACATTGACGTATACATTGACTCGGTGAGCGAGTGCATAGGAAATGTTGTACTCACTGTGACTATTAAAACCTTCCCTAACCAGAAACTGTGGATTGATGGCAGCATTTGCGCAAAACTGAAAGCACGTACCACCGCATTTAATCATTGCAAGGCGAGTGGAAATATGGCCGAATACAAACAGTGTAGTAATTCCGTCTAAGGCAATCAAACAAGCAAAGTATCAGTATAGAGACAAAGTGCAGTCACAATTCAATGTCTCAAACACGAAACGTATGTGGCAGGGTCTACTGACAATCACGGATTACAAAAAGAAAACCAGCCCCGTCGCGGACATTAACCCCGTGCTTCCAAACAAATTAAACAACTTCTTTGCACGCTTTGAGGACAGTACAGTGCCACCGAAGTGGCCCACTACCAGAGACTGGGCTCTCCTTCTCCGTGGCCAACGTGAGAAACATTCAAACGTGTTAACCATCACAAGGCTGCCATCCTCAGAGCAGACCATCTGGCTGGTGTGTTTATGGACATATTCAACCAATCCCTATCCCAGTCTGCTGTCCCCACATGCTTCGAGAATGGCCACCTTTGTTCCTGTTCTCAAGAAAGCTAAGGTAACTGAACTAAATGACTCACCCCGTAGCCACCACTTCTGTCATCATGAAGTGCTTTGAGAGACTAGTCAAGGACCATATCACCTCCATCCTACCTGTCACCCTAGACCCTCTTCAATTTGCTTACCGCCCCAATAGGTCCACAGACGACGCTATTGCAATCACACTGCCCTATCCCATCTGGACAAGAGGAATACCTATGTAAGAATGCTGTTCATTGACTACAGCTCAGCGTTCACCATAAATATCCTCCAAACTCATCATTAAGCTTGAGACCCTGGGTCTCGACCCCCTCCCTGTGCTACTGGGTCCTGGACTTCCTGACGGGCTGTCCCTAGGTGAAGGTAGGAAACAACATCTCTTCTCCGCTGAGCCTGAACACTGGGGCCACACAGGGTGTGTTCTCAGCACTCTCCTGCTCAATGCCAGCAGAACAAAAAAGCTGTAAAACAGCTTTTTATCTCAAGGCCATTAGATTGTGCTGGCTGGTGGCTGTTTAACAGAGTGGTGGCTGCCTACCTACAGACTTGATATCATTGGCCACTTTAAGAATGTTTACATATTTCGCATTACACATCTCATATGTGTATACTGTATCCTTCACTATCTATTGCATCTTAGCCGCTCTGTCACTGCTCATATGTTTTATACTTATATATTCTTATCCCTTCCCTTTACTAGATTCTGTGTATTAGGTTGTGTTGTGGAAGTTGTTCGGTATTAGGTTTTGTTGTGGAAGTTGTTAGATATTACCTGTTAGATACTGTCGGATCTAGAAGCATAAGCATTTCGCTACACTTGCAATCACATCTGCTAACCATGTGTATGGGACCAATAACATTTGATTTCTCTTGTTCCTATTGAAAGATTAGTCTGTCCATTAATGGAAGCAAAGGCAGTGTAGTCTTCACTGACAATTTCGAACTCTCCCTCACTGTATGTAATACCTACTTGTTTCAATCAGACCACCATAGTCTCTGTGACCCTGATTGCCAAGGTAACCTGCCTAAATGAGTACCGCCTCGAAGCACTCGCATTTGTAGCCATGAAATGCATTGAAATGCTGGTCACATCAACACCATCATCCCAGACACCCTGGAGCCACACCAATTCTCATACCGCACCAACAGATCCACAGATTACGCAATTTCTATTGCACTACACACTGCTCTTTCCCAATTGGATGAAATGAACACCTACGTGAGAATGCTGTTCATTGACTACAGCTCAGCGTTCAACACCATAGTGCCCTCAAAGCTCATCCCTAAGCTAAGGTCCCTGGGGCTGAACACCAACTTTATCCTGGAGTCCCTGACTGGCCGCCCCAAGGTGGTAAGTGTAGGCAGCAACACATCCAACAAGGTACAAATTTGTCGTTCTGCCCCTGAACATGGCAGTTAACCCACTGTTCCTAGGCCGTCATTGAAAATAAGAATTTGTTCTTAAGTGACTTGCCTAGGTAAATGATGGTAAAATAAAAAATAATTCCGCCACGCTGACCCTCAACACAGGTGCCCCTCAGGGATGCGTTATTTTCCCCCTGCTGTACGTCCTGTTCACCCACAACTGCGTGGCCGCACACGACTCCAGCACCATCATTAGGTTTGCAGATGACACAACGGTCGTAGGCCGGGTCACCGAAGACGTTGAGGCAACCTGTGGAGAGGAGGTCAGAGACCTGGCCGTGTGGTGCCAGGATAACAACCTCTTCCTCAAAGTCAATAAGACAAAGGAGCTGATCGGGGACGACAGAAAACAGAGGGCTAAGCACGCCCCATTCACATCGACAGGGCTGTAGTGGAGCAGGTTGATAGCGTCAAGTTCCTTGGTGTCCACATCACTAAGGGCATGGGCCCTCAGATCCTCAAAGTTCTACAGCTGCACCATCAAGAGCATCTTGAACACAAGCATTTCTCTACACCTGCAATAACACACACACACACACACACACACACACACACACACACACACACACACACACACACACACACACACACACACACACACACACACACACACACACACACACACACACACACACACACACACACACACACACACACACACACACACACACACACACACACACACACACACACACACACACACACACACACACACAGAGACACAGACTACTACTGTCCATCTATTATGTTGTCTATCTATCCTGTTGTAGTCACTTTACCCCTACCTATATGTACAGTACATAGTGACATCAATTACCTTCTACCCCTGCACATCGACTCGGTACTGGTTCTCTCTGTATATAGCCATGTTATTTTCTACTCCCTATATACATTATAGCAATGTCTTTTGATTTTTATTTATTAACTGTATTTATTCCTTGTCACTTTTTATATATTTTATCACATTTTTATCTTTAACTCTGTGTTGTTGAAAAAGGACCCATAAGTAAGCATTTCCCTGTTAGTTTGACACCTACGTCACGTGACAAATAAAATGTGATTAGATATCTTTCCGGTTCGTAATCATAACTGAAAAGTGTTCCTTTTTAACTTGTTATAACTTGTAATGTAAAAAAAAAAGAATCTTAAACTTCAGACTTGCAGTGTATCCGCATGGTGTCTCTCAGCATGTAGTACCGGTGCTATCCTCTTTGTGGCACTGTGTTCTCAGAGTTCCTCTTGGCAGAGAGCTGGCCTGGCTCTTTCATGCCAGTCAGGCCTTATTCCACTCCGCTGAGAGAGCGATGAAAAGCCATGTAAAGCTTGACTGGCTCATAGTTTTGTCTTGATAGGGATCTAGCCCAACAGAATGGGCTGGGACGGCTCTGTAATTCCTCCTGCCTTCCTTTTTATGAATGGTCACTTCCTTTCCACTGAAAAACATTCCCCTCATGAGTTCCACTTTAAAGACACAGTATTTTGGTTAGTTTAGTAATTGTTTTGTGTTTCATTTTCATTTGATATTTTTACCGGTGTGAATTTGCCATGATTTATTCTAGTGTTGTTTAAAGAGAAGAATCAGTAATGAATATATTATTTTGCTTAGGCAGGTTTTGTCTGTTATACACTGTGTGGAACTGAAGAGACCCTAAAGGAGGATTTATGTTTTGTTGCTATCAGTGTACATGTTTCCCCTAGACCCCTAATGTATCTGAATACATTCACAGTAGGTGGTGTTTTATGATTCTGGTGTCTCACTGAGACTGAAAGGGGTGTCTCACTGAGACTGAAAGGGATGTTAATTAAATTAAAATAGGGAGCTTTGAAAAGGTGTATTATGTTTCTATGTTTCTCAAGTTAACACACTTGTGTTTATTGGCTTAAGAAATGTCACATTTGGAGAGTAACCATTTCCTCTGAGAATGACAAATCCAAAAATACCACATTTACATTAACCTACAACTGAGGATGTGCAAGTTCAAATCCTGAAAGTAAATAAATGGTAACAGTTTAGAAAATATAAATGAGTAAAAGTGTGAAGTATAAGCTTGTAGCATTACATATAATTTTAGTAGTGTCAATATTAAGTGTGTACTTGTGTGTATGGCAGCCAGGTCAGCGCTTTACTGTAGTTGTGTGTTTTTCCTCTTCGCGGTTCGAGGCCCAGCCGGCTGCCTACCTCGGGTTGAGTCAATAACGGAGATCTCAAAGTAAAACCACACAGCAATTCAACAAGACGTGTGCTCTCTGTATCTCTGTAAAAAATGTGTGCTCTCTGTATTTTCTAGTTTGCTGGGAATCAAAAATACACAAGGTGAAAGAATATGTAACTGTTTCAGCGGTTGGTTGTGGGTACTCATTTCCACTGTGAGTACTCATTTTTTTTTTTTTATACTAGTGAAGTCCATTAAGAACAAATTCTTATTTACAATCACGACCTACCCTGGCCAAACCCTCCCCAAACCCGGACGACACTGGGCCAATTGTGCTCCGCCCTATGGGACTCCAATAACGGCCGGTTGTGATACAGCCCGGGATTGAACCCACGTCTGTAGTGCCGCCTCTAGCACTGCGATGCGGTGCCTTAGACCACTGCGCCAGACTGATTTATAGCTCAATCTCCAACCACTAAACCCCTTATCCTTGGGATTTCGCTGATAATGTTGTAATAAAGTAAATAGACTTTCATCCTTCTATATGGGTTGAGAGAAATACGGTGGCTTCAACCCGTAGTGCCACACACATATGCCACTATGTTTCTCAGTAGAGCAGCTTTTACTTTCTGTTACCGTGTCCCGTTACTCTGGGTTACTTCATAGAAAAAGACAGGCCTCCATTATAGTTACTAAGCCCCTGTGTGTTTCTCACTCCCTGTTGTAGCCTGAGTGTGAGTTGCATTAGCGAAGTGTTTGTTGAACCTCGATGTTGTGGTGCTGTAGCCTACTGTCTTTAACTCACTCTATCAGACTAGCTTTTGTGTGTTTTCCTCTCCTGGTGAACCCATCTGATGTCTCTGTATCGGGCAGCGTTGGTTCAGGGATCGGCTGAGACGTGTCACCATCTGTGTCTGTTATTTTTATCCCCACGGTGAGGAAATTAAAAGGTGACACTTCTCATGACCTGAGTCACTGGCCTGTCAGAGAGCCAACAGAGAGCCAAGCAGCCTTGCGACGGTACCGCCACTTCCACTAGAACACAGGCCACAACAATTTATCACCCATATATATTTATATTTATCACCCTTATATATTTATATTTATCACCCTTATATATTTTTATTTATCACCCTTATATATTTATATTTATCACCCCTATATATTTATATTTATCACCCTTATATATTTAGTGTGAATGAGTTCTGTCATTATATGGGGTGTCTTTGTGTTATGAGAAGGATATAGATGGTTGTGTTACTGTAGCCTATGTTGTCAAAATAAAACCAAGAGATTTGTTGACTATTGGAGTATTTTTTAAATTTTTATTGTGCGTATGCAATTACATTTTAATATATAAGAGGGAAAATAAGTGATGAAAGTGCTCTTGAGGTTGCTACCAGTTATTTAAATGTAACCACCATTGTTATAGGATGATAATGATAAAGTTACCATGCTCCATTTCAATCGAGGATATTTTAAAGACTGGAATGAGTTATCGAATACATTTAAAAGTAGTTACAAAAATACCAGTCTTTACTTTGGGCTGTGTTTGGAAGCTGAACAGAGAACTGTTGGCCTCTAAAGATGTTGATTAATTAGCTAGCTGTTGAACATGTGGTTGAATAGTGGTAACTTTGATTAAAGGAGGCATGTTCTTGCCAACCGTGTGTAAGACATTGTGGGCTGATTAGGAAGGGAATAGTTAGGTTTTTTTTACATTAGAAATGTAAAGTTACCTGAACAACCAGAACATTTACTCCCAAATATCACCATATGAAGATTGTTGACGATATATACTGCTTATTGTGGCTCTCATGCTCTTTCTCCCGCTCTTTCTCGCTCTCTGTCTGTCCCTCTTTCTCTGCCACTGTCTCTCCCTCTGCGTGTGTCTGGTCCGGACAGCGTGTCTGGTCCGCACAGCGTGTCTGGTCCGGACAGCGTGTCTGGTCCGGACAGCGTGTCTGGTCCGGACAGCGTGTCTGGTCCGGACAGCGTGTCTGGTCCGGACAGCGTGTCTGGTCCGGACAGCGTGTCTGGTCCGGACTGTTTCCTCCTCTGTTGGTTAACGGGTCATGTGGGAGTGTCTGCCAGGCTGACCGGCCCTGTTCCGTTCCTTTCTGGGGAGAGTTCTTCCCTCCATCTGAGGGGCGTCCTGGGGGGTGTATCACCGTTCTGTTTACTATCACACACACCGACACGCGCACAACATTAAGTGCTAGCTTTTTCAGTTCCCCTGTCAGCAGTGCTGCATGATGCCGTTGGTAGTTAAGTGAGTTCTGAGCAGTATGTACTGTACCAGTCAAGTTTGGAGACTTACTCATTCCAGGGTTTTTCTTTATTTTTACTATTTTCTACATTGCAGAATAATAGTGAAGACATCAAAACTATGAAATAACAAATATGGAATCATGTAGTAACCAAAAAATGTGTTAAACAAATCAAAATATATTTTATTTTTGAGAATCTTCAAAGTAGCCACCCTTTGCCTTGACACATTTGCTCACTCTTGGCATTCTCTCAACCACCTTCATGAGATAGTCAACTGGAATGCATATCAATTAACAGGTTAACAAAAATGTAAAATGATTAATTAACATTAACAAAAATGATTTTGGGGAATTTCTTTCCTTAATGCATTTGAGCCAATTAGTTGTGTTGTGACAAGGTAGGGATGGTATACAGAAGATAGCCCTATTTAGTAAAACACCAAGTCAATATTATGGCAAGAACAGCTCAAATAAGCAAAGAGAAACGACGGTCCATCATTACTTTAAGACATGAAGGTCAGTCAATACAGAAAATTTCAAGAACACTGACATTTTCTTAAAGTGCAGTCGCAAAACCCATCAAGTGCTATGAAGAAACTGGCTCATGAGATCTGCCACAGGAAAGGAAGACTGAGTTCTCTGCTGCAGAGAATAAGTTAATTAGAGTTAACTGCACTGCAGATTGCAGCCCAAATAAATGCTTCAGTGTTCAAGTAAGACCCATCTCAACATCAACTGTTCAGAGAAGACTGTGTGAATCAGGCCTTCGTGGTCAAATTGCTGCAAAGAAACCCCTACTATAGGACACCAATAAGAAGAGACTGACTTGGGCCAAGAAACACGAGCAGTGGACTTTACACCTGTGAAAATCTGTCTGATGTGTCCAAATCTGAAATTTTGGTTCTTACCGCCGTGTCTTTGAGAGACAACCGAGTATGTGAACGGATGATCTCTGCATGTGTGGTTCCCACCGTGAAGCATGGAGGAGGAGGTGTGATGGGGTGCTTTGCTGGTAACGCTGTCTGTGATTTATTTAGAATTCGAGGGAAACTTAACCAGCGTGGCTACCACAGCATTCTGCAGCGTTACACCATCCCATCTGGTTTGCGCTTAGTGGGAGTATCATTTGTTTTTTAACAGGACAATGACACGAACACAACTCCAGGCTGTGTAAGGACTATTTGAATAAGAAGGAGAGGGATGGGGTGCTGCATCAGATGACCTGGCCCCCACAATCCCCTGACCTCAACCCAATTGAGATGGTTTGGGATGAGTTGGACCGCAGAGTGAAGGAAAAGCTGCCAACAAGTGCTCAGCATATGTAGGAACTTCAAGACTGTTGGAAAAGCATTCCAGGTGAAGCTGGTTGAGAGAATGCCAAGTGTGCATTGCTGTCAAGGCAAAGGGTGGCTACTTTGAGAATCTAAAATATATTTTGATTAGTTTAACACTTTTTTGGTTACTACAGTACATGATTCCATGCGTGTTAATTCATAGTTTTGATGTCTTAACTATTTTTCTACAATGTAGAATAAAAAATAAAGGAAAGAACCTTGAAATGGTAGGTGTGTCCAAACTGTTGACTGGTAATGTATGTTTGAGAGGTTCCTTCTGATGTTGAGCTGTGTAGACCTGGCTGGTTACCTCTGAACTACATGGACATAATCCTGTTACTGCCTGCCTGGTCCTGTTGATCACAGACACATAGCTGTGGAGCGCCCAGGCCCATTGATCAGCCCTGCAGATAGACATTCACATCCAGACCCTCTACCATGGCTCTCTTGTTCCCTCCATCTCAACCTCCACCACAATCTCTCGTATTGCTTTCTCTGGTGGTGGCAGCATCAAGTTGTGAAGATCTTTTTCAGCGGCAGGGAGTGGGAGACTAGTCAGGATCGAGGGAACGATAAATGGAGCAAAGTACAGAGATCCTTGATGAAAACCTGCTCCAGAGCACTCAGGACCTCAGACTGGGGCAAAGGTTCACCTTCCAACGGAACAATGACCTTATGCGCACAGCCAAGACAACGCAGGAGTGGCTTCGCGACAAGTCTCTGAATGTCCTTGAGTGGCCCAGTCAGAGCCCGGACTTGATCTCGATCGAACATCTCTGCAGAGACCTGAAAACAGCCGTGCAGCGACGCTCCCCATCCAACTTTCCAGAGCTTGAGAGGATCTGCAGAAGAGAATGGGAGAAACTCCCCAAGCTTGTAGCGTTATACTCAAGAAGACTCGAGGCTGTAATCGCTGCCAAAGGTGCTTCAACAAAGTACTGAGTAAAGGGTCTGAATACTTATGTGTGATATTTGTTTATTTGTAATACATTTTCAAAAATGTCTATACCGGTTTTTGCTTTGTCATTATGGGGTATTGTGTGTAGATTAATGAGGAAAATTAATTAATGTAATCCATTTTAGGATACGGCTCAAACGTAACAAAATGTTGGAAAAGTGAAGGGTTCTGAATACTTTCCGAATGCACTGTGTATTTTTGTTAACGGTCGCATGAGTGTCCCAAATTACGTCCAAAAACAAACCCCCACCATGGATGGTTTGTGGAAAGGCCATTTTCACACCGGTTGGCTTGACCTCCCCTCGCCTATATAGCAGCCTTAACATAGCAGGCAGGTAGAGACTGTAAAAGCAACTGAGAAGGATGGTGACAGGAGAAGCCGTGGCCCTGCTCTGGTGCTCTGTCTTTACCTGCGACTCACTCTGATGGCTTTTCCACAAATGTCTTGTGATACTTTGGGAAAACAGTAAATCTTGTGAAGTTTATTTTCTCTGCAGCATCTGTGTTTTATAAGGGTTCTTCTAATTTGTTTTCACTTTGTCATCTGGGATTCCCTTTTTGTCTTTCTACTCTCTCTCTCTCTCTCTCTCTCTCTGTCTCTCTGTCTCTGTCTCTCTGTCTGTCTCTGTCTCTCTCTGTCTCTGTCTCTCTCTCTCTCTCTCTGTCTCTCTCTCTGTCTCTCTATCTCTGTCTCTCTCTCTCTCGCTGTCTCTCTGTCTTTCTTTCTTCTGTCCTTCCTTCCCTGGGAGTTAGTATTTTAATAATGATAGTTTGGGGAATTGCCATCGCAGGGCTGGTTTGACGTGACAACAAAACTTCAGCTCTGCAGAGTAGCTATTGTTACTCTCTCCTCACACCCCCCCCCCTTTCCTCTCCTTCACCTTAATCCCTACCTCCTGTGCCCCTTCCCCTCCCGTCTTCCCTCTACTATAACATGCCTGGGAAACTTGGACAAGCAAAAAGGCATGATTGGATAAAACGGTATACACTAGGTGTACAAAACATTAGGAACACCTTCCAAAAATGTAGTTGCACCCCCTTTTGCCCTCTGAAAAGCCTAGATTTTTCGGGTTACGGATTTTAACAAGGTGTGGAAAGCGTTCCACAGGGATGCTGGCCCATGTTGACTCCAATGCCTCCCACAGTTGTCAAGTTGGCTGGATGTCCTTTTCGGTGGTGGACAATTCTTGACACACACAGGAAACTGATGAGCTTGAAAAACCCATCAGCGTTGCAGTTCTTGACACACTCAAACTGGTGCACCTGGCACCTATTACCATACCCCGTTCAAAGACACTTCAATCTTTTGTCTATCCAATTCACAATCCATGTTTTCATTGTCTCAAGCCTTGAAAATCGTTATTTAACCTGTCAGGTGTTCCTAATGTTTGTACACTCTGTGTAGATCAAAGTATTCCCTAGCTGAGCATCCACTGCTTTCTGTCTGACTGTCTGTCTCCGTGCTCCTCTTTGCCCTACTTGCTTTTTCACAGCCAAGTCCGCGTGCAAACAATTCAAATTCAACATGAAAATATTTGTCAACAGCTGCAAAGTCTAGACACTTTTTTTTCTTCTCGGAAACGGCCAAGCTCATTTCTTGTGTGCATCGGATGCAAATCGGGCAGCAAAAGCGAGATATCCGTGACAGGGCTGAGAGGGAAACCGAGAGACGCTGTTTAGATGAGGATGCAAATTGGTTCGGAACGGGAGGGAGAGAGGGATGTAGAGGAGGATGGAAGGATAGAGGTAGAGAGGAAGGGATGTAGAAACGCATGGAGGGAAAGACGTAGATATGGAGGGATAGGGGGAGCTAAGTAAACTCTGAAGGGAGATTTAGGGAGGGAGTGATAGAGAGAGCAGGCCGGGTCAGGTGACATGCTGACCTCTGGTGGGAGCCTTGGCTGGACTGGCCCGGGTGGATTTGCATTGATGGATCTTCTTTCCATGGGGCTGTCATGTATCAGTGCTCAGGCACATCACGCCCAGTCATTAATCAAATCATGGCCCCATCTCGCTCTCTCGCTAGGCTAGCTATCTCTCTGCCAGACACTCTCCTCTCTCTCCCCCTCAGACAAGCAGATATCCAGGATGTGTTGAGGATATCGTCTTCTGCCCATGCATGGTTTTCACCACTTTCCATTCATCCCTGTCCTCTCCTCACTGACTGGCCTCTGAAGAGTTTGGCCTCTTAGATCCTTGGATTGAATAACGGAGGGGGGGATATGTGAGGGGGTGGGTGTAGTGGTCCAGTTAACAGCCACTGTAGCTCCACCAAAGTCAACTACACCTGTTCCTCTTTGGTTTGTCAGGGGTGAGGGGGTTAATGTGGTGCACGCAGACACAGAGAGAGAGAGAGCGATTGAGAGAGGGAGAGGGGGGAGAGAGACAGAGAGAGCGATTGAGAGAGGGAGAGGGGGGAGAGAGACAGAGAGAGAACGATTGAGAGAGGGAGAGGGGGGAGAGAGACAGAGAGAACGATTGAGAGAGGGAGAGGGGAGAGAGACAGAGAGAAGAAAAAGAGTTGGAAAGAGAGAGCGGCAGGTTGAAGTGTCCTGTTGGAAGGATGCTAAATTCATTAAGATTTTTTTCTTCCTCCTCTCCTACATTTAGGCCAGCTGTAGCACCATTATGGCTTTACAGGCTGCTTCCTGTTCAAATTCCTCTTATGTTTTCCTGCTCTTCCACACAAAAGGTGGCTGCGTTGGGGGTGTAGTGCTTTTGAAATGTGAAGGGCCCTTGAGAGCCCAGGGCCACTGTTTCCCTCTCGGGTTGGAGAGGCTCCGAGGCCAAGCGAGGAGGAGAGTTGCATTCCAAGTGGCACCCTATTCCCTACATTGTGCACTACCTTAGACCAGAGCCCCATGAGGCCTGGTCAAAAGTAGTGTACTATAAAGGGAATTTGGCTCCATTTGGGATGCAAACAAAGTTTGTATAACGTCCTGCTCTCCGAAGGCCCTGCTGTATTGTTGGGCCTCCACATCTAAATGGTCTCTTTTGATTAACACAAAGAAATGATTTGGCCCCACTAATGAAACACAGAGAAACACTTTAATGATCTAAACCTCCTTCTCCCATCACTGCTTTGATTCCAATAATAATCCCAACCCTCTCCTTCTTTGTGCTGTTTTTGTAGCTTGTTTTCTTTTGTCTCTTTGTTCATGCCCCCCCCCCTCCTTATGCTTTTAAACTGGTTGTCGCCTTTCAGATGCAACAATGGAGAAAGGAAAACATTCAGATGAAGATCATTGAGTTTTGGTGGGGAAGGTTATGCTGTTTTTCCGCGGTAGCACTTAAACTTGAATCTTTGTAAGACCACAGATTGTATTGTAAAATACATAATAGTATATTCTAAGTTGAAGTGTGTCGTGATGGAGCTTATGGAGTAAATGGTAAATCCTGTTTACCTTATTGTCTTTAGTGAATGAGGATTATTTATATTGAACAAGTTATTGTGATTATGAATTATATAGAACTAACGTTGAGAGTTATGATCAGCTCAACCATCATGCAGTGTTTTCCGTTCTGCTCAGATGACCTACATATTTACTACAGCTGAAAGTGGCACTTCATATTATATTCACTGTACAGCTTCAAAGGAATATATTCTGTGGATCATGAAATAGTGTCTCATCAAATAGTTCCAACTCAGCTGCTGAAACCAGGTGTGGTGGACATAAGAACCTGCCTGAGACGTTGGTGAAACCAGGTATGGTGTGGTGGACATAAGAACCTGCTTGAGACGTTGGTGAAACCAGTTATGGTGTGGTGTTCATAAGAACCTGCCTGAGACGTTGCTGAAACCAGGTATGGTGTGGTGTTCATAAGATCCTGCCTGAGTCGTTGGTGAAACCAGTTATGGTGTGGTGTTCATAAGAACCTGCCTGAGACGTTGGTGAAACCAGTTATGCTGTGGTTGTTCATAAGAACCGGCCTGAGACGTTGGTGAAACCAGTTATGGTGTGGTGTTCATAAGAACCTGCCTGCGATGTTGCTGTAACCAGTTATGGTGTGGTGTTCATAAGAACCTGCCTGAGACGTTTCTGAAACCAGGTAGGTGTGGTGGACATAAGAACCTGCCTGAGACATTAGTGAAACCAGGTGTGGTGGACATAAGAACCTGCCTGAGATGTTGGTGAAACCAGGTATGGTGTGGTGGACATAAGAACCTGCCTGAGACATTGGTTTTCACTGTAAAAATGTCTTGTATATTTAACGTACGCCTAATAGACTGGCATCACAACTCTGGCATCACTACTCCGACGAGCATCACTACTCTGGACGGTTCCAACTTAGAATATGTGGACAACTACAAATACCTAGGTGTCTGGTTAGACTGTAAACTTTCCTTCCAGACTCACATTAAGCATCTCCAATCCAAAATTAAATCTAGACTCGGCCTCCTATTTCGCAACAAAGCCTCCTTCACTCATGCTGCCAAACATACCCTCGTAAAACTGACTATCCTACCGATCCTTGACTTCGGCGATGTCATTTATAAAATAGCCTCCAACACTCTACTCAACAAATTGGATGTAGTCTATCACAGTGCCATCCATTTTGTCACCAAAGCCCCATATACTACCCACCACTGCAACCTGTTTGCTCTTGTTGGCCGGCCCTCGCCACATACCCTTCGCCAAACCCACTGGCTCCAGGTCATCTACAAGTCTTTGCTAGGTAAAGCCCCACCTTATCTCAGCCCCCTGGTCACCATAGCAACACCCACCTCTAGCACACGCTCCAGCAGGTATATTGCGCTGGTCATCCCCAAAGCCAATTCCTGCTTTGGCTGCCTTTCCTTCCTGTTCTCTGCTTCCAATGACTGGAACGAACTGCAAAAATCTCTGAAGATGATGACTTACAGTGGGGCAAAAAAGTATTTAGTCAGCCACCAATTGTGCAAGTTCTCCCACTTAAAAATATTTTCATCATAGGTACACTTCAACTATGACAGACAAAATGAGAAAAAAAATCCAGAAAATCACATTGTAGGATTTTTTAATCAATTTATTTGCAAATAATGGTGGAAAATAAGTATTTGGTTAATAACAAAAGTTTATCTCAATACTTTGTAATATATCCTTTGTTGGCAATGACAGAGGTCAAACGTTTTCTGTACGTCTTTACAAGGTTTTCACACACTGTTGCTGGTATTTTGGCCCATTCCTCCATGCAGATCTCCTCTAGAGCAGTGATTTTTTTGGGGGCTGTTGCTGGGCAACACAGACTTTCAACTCCCTCCAAAGATTTTCTATGGGGTTGAGATCTGGAGACTGGCTAGGCTACTCCAGGACCTTGAAATGCTTCTTACGAAGCCACTCCTTCGTTGCCCGGGCGGTGTGTTTGGGATCATTGTCATGGTGAAAGACCCAGCCACGTTTCATCTTCAATGCCCTTGCTGATGGAAGGAGGTTTTCACTCAAAATCTCACGATACATGACCCCATTCATTCTTTCCTTTACACGGATCAGTCATCCTGGTCCCTTTGCAGAAAAACAGCCCCAAAGCATGATGTTTCCACCCCCATGCTTCACAGTAGGTATGGTGTTCTTTGAATGCAACTCAGCATTCTTTGTCCTCCAAACACGATGAGGTGAGTTTTTACCAAAAAGTTATATTTTGGTTTCATCTGACCATATGACATTCTCCCAATCTTCTTCTGGATCATCCAAATGCTCTCTAACAAACTTCAGAAGGGCCTGGACATGTACTGGCTTAAGCAGGGGGACACGTCTGGCACTGCAGGATTTGAGTCCCTGGCGGCGTAGTGTGTTACTGATGGTAGGCTTTGTTACTTTGGTCCCAGCTCTCTGCAGGTCATTCACTAGGTCCCACCGTGTGGTTCTGGGATTTTTGCTCACCGTTCTTGTGATCATTTTGACCCCATGGGGTGAGATCTTGCGTGGATCCCCAGATCGAGGGAGATTATCAGTGGTCTTGTATGTCTTCCATTTCCTAATAATTGCTCCCACAGTTGATTTCTTCAAACCAAGCTGCTTACCTATTGCAGATTCCGTCTTCCCAGCCTGGTGCAGGTCTACAATTTTGTTTCTGGTGTCCTTTGACGGCTCTTTGGTCTTGGCCATAGTGGAGTTTGGAGTGTGACTGTTTGAGGTTGTGGGCAGGTGTCTTTTATACTGATAAGAAGTTCAAACAGGTGCCATTAATACAGGTAACGAGTGGAGGACAGAGGAGCCTCTTAACTTCCTGCGACTATCAAACCTGGATCTGGGAGCGTAATCATAGCCTCAAACTAATTAGCATAACGCAGCGGACATAAATCTTCCTACAAAATCTGCCTATTCATGAAAATCACAAATGAAATATATTGAGACACAACTTAGCCTTTTGTTAATCACACTGTCATCTCAGATTTTCAAAATATGCTTTACAGCCAACGCTAGACAAGCATTTGTGTAAGTTTATC
The DNA here is from genome assembly GCF_021184085.1 of Oncorhynchus gorbuscha. Classification (NCBI taxonomy): domain Eukaryota; kingdom Metazoa; phylum Chordata; class Actinopteri; order Salmoniformes; family Salmonidae; genus Oncorhynchus; species Oncorhynchus gorbuscha. Next base: position 47,869,525 of record NC_060191.1, on the reverse strand, counting down.
ATGGCATAATGCTATGCTAGGCTCTGCTGGCAGCAGGCAACATTTTCACAAAAAATAAGAAAAGCAATCAAATTAAATAATTTACCTCTGAAGAACTTCGGATATTTTCACTCAGGAGACTCCCAGTTAGATAACAAATGTTCCTTATTTCCAAAAAGATTATTTTTGTAGGCGAAATAGCTCCAGTTTGTTCGTCACGTTTGGCTGAGAAATCGAATAGAATCAATCCTCAAGGTGTTTTTCACATAACAATTCGATAATATATCCGTCGGTTGGTTTCTCATAAGAAGCGATTGGAAAAATGGCTACTTGTGTACTTTACGCAAGATTTTCTGCTGGAGCCATCGTGACCACTTGCTAAATGTGGTCCCTTACGGCTATTCTTCAACATAAATGTGTAAAAAGACGTCACAATGCTGTAGACACCTTGGGGAATAAGTAGAAAACATAAGCTCATTCACAGCCATATAAGGAGTCATTGGCATGAGGCGGTTTCAAAAAATGCGGCACTTCCTGATTGGATTTTTATCTGGGTTTCGCCTGTAACATCAGTTCTGTTGCACTCACAGACAATATCTTTGCAGTTTTGGAAATGTCAGAGTGTTTTCTATCCAAAGCTGTCAATTATATGCATAGTCGAGCATCTTTTCGTGACAAAATATCTTGTTTAAAACGGGAACGTTTTTTTATCCAAAAATGAAAATACTGCCCCTAGTTACAAAAGGTTAAAGAAGAAGTTACAGGTCTGCGAGAGCCAGAAATCTTGCTTGTTTGTAGGTGACCAAATACTTATTTTCCACCATCATTTGCAAATAAATTCATTAAAAATCCTACAATGTGATTTTCTGGATTTTATTTTCTCATTTTGTCTGTCATAGTTGAAGTGTACCTATGATGAAAATTACAGGCCTCTCTCATCTTTTTAAGTGGGAGAACTTGCACAATTGGTGGCTGACTAAATACTTTTTTGCCCCACTGTATATCTCCCTCACTATAAGCATCAGCTGTCAGAGCAGTTTACTGATCACTGCACCTGTACACAGCCCATCTGTAAACAGCCCACCCAACTACCTCATCCCCATATTATTTTTGCTGTTTTGCACCCCAGGATCTCTACTTGCACGTCATCTGCACATCTCACTCCATTGTTAAAGATAAATTGTAATTATTTCACCACTATGGCCTATTTATTGCCTTATCTCCCGAATCTTACTACATCTGCACACAGTATATTGATTTTGCTATTGTGTTATTGACTGTACATTTGTTTATCCGTGTTGTTGTTTTTGTCACACTGCTTTGCTTTATCTTGGCTACGTCGCAGTTGTAAACTGGCCTACCTGGTTAAATAAAGGTGAAATAAAAATAAACATGCAACAATTGTACTCATAGGAATGAATGTATTATACATTACTGCTTTGATATGTGCAATTAGTTGCACAGTTTGAGAGAGCAAGGGACACATACTCAAAGTCAACTAAGCCTGCAGTGAGCAAGCATCAAGTCTTTGTGTGTGTGTTTGTCATTCTCAAACAACATGCTCCCTCTCTGATGTAGTTCTTTGAGGCCGTTAGATGTGGTGCCCTTTGACGTGGCCTGATTGTGTTTAGCTTGGGCTCCACTCAGATGAGAGGTGTGTGAGTCCTGTTGATTAGGTCTGATTAACCTACTGGGTACTAGTTGCTCTGAGGCGCCGCATCTTTAGCTGTTTACCTCCAATCAGGGCCATGGCTCCTGCAAGGCCTTGGACCCCAGGTGTGTGTGTGTGTGTGTGTGTGGGGGGGACTTCAGGATATATGTTTCATCATACATTGAAGTTTTGCATGGTTACTTTCAGAGTATTAGACTTGGGCTATAAAATAGGACGGGTATAAAATCTATTCTCTCTCTCTGTGCAGCTAAACTCACCAGCCAGGAGTCGTACAGCAACTTCACCAGCAACAACATGGGTAACCCTCGTCTGTCCCCTCTGCCCAGCCTCACCATAGTGCTGCCCCTGGCACAGATCAAACAGCCCATGACCCTGGGCACCATGACCAAGCGCTCCGGGTGAGTCGTTCTGCCCTGCATCCAGCCATGTGTTGTTACTGTATACCAAGCCTGTATCATTCACATTCTGTCCATCTCACTACTCACTACTATTGATCTGAAGTAGCCTCTACGACTCAGTCTGTCCTCCTTTGGCCACCGCCATTGATCATGTTCCATGTTTGCTGTTCATCTGTATCTGTTATGAACCCATTGGATTTGCAAGAAACATCCACATTATATTATATTCAGCCTTGTTTGGAGTATGTTGCCAGTCTGTCTCTATATACAGCTACACTACAGTATAGCTATATGTCGCTATGGAAACATTTCCCAGTGGGTTTCTCTCTCAGGCAGTATCTGTGCGTGTCAGTGTGTCCTCTCCCGCTCCTCTCCCTTGGTCAGTCACGCTATGACTAAGTCTGTAGTTTTAAGAGGCGGTGAGTCAGAGGAGAGAGACTGCACCTTGTGAACTTCATTTACATACAGGTGGCATCACAATTATGGCTGGATTTTCATATTTTCATTTAAATGTCATTTTCCTGTCATGTTTGAATGGGACATGTTGTGATGATGGAAGCAGCAGGCAACTGGGGTTTCTTCCCAATGATATTAGATCACTTCAGTTGTGTATAAAGACACTCGACATCTGAGCCTGGTGGTTAGAAACACACCATCATTAGTTTGATTCATCTGCACGATTATTACAAGGGATTTGTTTTATGGTGAAAGGAAAACCAATTTTTTTTGCATAATGCCTTACTTAGCAAAACACAGTAGGTAGAAAGGAGAGATTTGAGAGTGTAACTGGCAGGTCATCCTTCTGGAGGATAACTCCTAAACTGGCTAGTTGAAATGTTTTGAAATAAAACTGATCGGCTGCTTTACCCTTTCTGTCTGTCTCTCTGTCAGTCAGTCAGTGTGCCAGTATCCTTTCACTCTCAAATAGACATGTACAACCTTTTCACCAGTTCTCCTCTCTATTCTATCTATTCAAGTAAAAACAACAGTAAAGTCACTAAAAAAAATGCTCCTGTCCTACTCAAGTCAAACCTGTACATTAAACATAGCTGTCCGTCCATCCTTACCTCCCATCTTTCCATCTGTCTGGCCTTCCACTACCAGAGAGAGGATGTCAGGGGCGAGCTAATGAAGCTAGACAGGCAGCTGTGCATCCCTCTCCTGCCCTGCACCAGACCCCCAGCATGTACACGTACACACACACACACACACACACACACACACACACACACACACACACACACACACACACACACACACACACACACACACACACACACACACACACACACACACACACACACACACACACACACACACACACACACACACACACACACACACACACACACACACACACACACACAGGCGGCAGGTTTGGCCCTTGAAGTGAGGGGTGATATCAAGTGCGTTCACACAGACTTGTGCAGGAGTATCCAGGCACCATCTGTTTGTCTGTGTAGCTGGCTGTGTGTGCGTGCGAACGGGAAATCCGGCAGCTGTATTTACACCTGTGTGAGCAGATACCCGTTGGCAGAGTGGCAGAGCAACACACCAGCTGGTTAACCTACATTCTCATGGCCTGTCTGTCTGCAACACACTCCAGTGCATCACACACACCATTGCCCCGCAGAGTGCTCCTGGAGGAAGCCACCACAGTCTTTGTTCTGCCCCACAGAGTGCTCCTGGGGGAAGCCACCACAGTCTTTGTTCTGCCCCACAGAGTGCTCCTGGGGGAAGCCACCACAGTCTTTGTTCTGCCCCACAGAGTGCTCCTGGGGAAGCCACCACAGTCTTTGTTCTGCCCCACAGAGTGCTCCTGGGGGAAGCCACCACAGTCTTTGTTCTGCCCCACAGAGTGCTCCTGGGGGAAGCCACCACAGTCTTTGTTCTGCCCCACAGAGTGCTCCTGGGGGAAGCCACCACAGTCTTTGTTCTGCCCCACAGAGTGCTCCTGGGGGAAGCCACCACAGTCTTTGTTCTGCCCCACAGAGTGCTCCTGGGGGAAGCCACCACAGTCTTTGTTCCACACAGAGCACCCGTCCTATTCCAACCTACTTTATGCTCTCCTAAGGGGCCTGACCAGTCATTCCTAACAGAGAACGACCGATATGGATTTTTTTTAGGGCCGATACCCGATTTAAAAAAAAAAAGTGGATGGCCGATATATTCAGTATCGTGACATTTGAACATTTGGATGACACAATTTCCCGAAGATGGACATGTATTAATTAATGCATCAATTTTTAAATCAAACAATACATTTGACTTTGTTTATACCAATCTGAATACTTAACAACATAATGATAATACTTTTATTTGAATGGTACATCTCTTGATTAACTGGGCAAATGAAGATGGTGTAGGCATACTCACAATACAGGTGAATGCATACTCAATAGGAGTGTGTGCATGCAGTGAGTTATTGAGCTTGTTTTGGATGAGTCTATGTTGCTACAGATGACAAACGGTCTATTTGCCTTCTGCTACTATGATAACTAGGTCAATGGCAACAAAATTTGCTACCAAGCCATTAATGCACGTAATATCTAACAAAGAGGGTGAGGGTAGGAAAACCGATGAAGAAACTGCACGTTCTGTTTCATTGAGAACGCACACACACACGCTGATCTACAGCTAGGTAGCTAAACCTATTGCCAACATTTATTTAGACATTTTAAAACACTTCCTCCTTCCCCTATTGCGACAACCATCTAATCCGACGATCAACTGTCAATTTACGGATACGATTGTGGCTGGTCAGATTGGCACACCAGTAAATCACTAACTTTTCACTAAGTAAGATGGCTCGTTGCTCAAAATGGTGCATGTACAAAATTATAACCAGCTACTGTTAGCTAGCTACGTTGACGATTAGCTCCTATGTTTATCTAGCCAACTAGCTAGAATAGAACACCACAGATTAAAGGACTAGTTATCATAATCTTTGCTAACAGGTCACATTTGGGCAACAAGCTAGCTAGCGTTCTTATTGCATTCATGTCCTGGCATGTTGACACAAGCCTTATTATTAGTGAATTAACTAAATATTTGCAACAGGAGTTCAATTTTGGTCACTGTCAATTTATCAAGTTCTGAAACTGCACCTTTCTGTTGGAGAATGAGCTAGCTTGCTTCTGATTTTCCCAGCTAGACATTCCTCGGCATTGTGCAGTGCTCGTGTTTTATCCAGTCAGTGGCGGCTGGCATAGCAGCAGTTTTATAGACTAGAAAAGACCAGTATCAGCCCAATGTATCAGTTCGGCCGATTATCGCCGTTTTCTCATTAGTAAGAGCCCAGAACTGGAGTTGAAGACTTTCAACAGTTTGCTTCCATCAGAACAAGCCATTAGGAGTAAGGGAGGAGAAAGGACCCCCCCCCTCTCTGTCGGAGTTGTTTCTGTGTTTGGGGGGAGGGGAAGAGAGGAGATGGGATGTCCCCCTGTGATGCACAGCATCCTGCCCCGATAACCTCCACCAGATGAGGGCAAGGTTCCAGGGTTAGGGAGCAGATAGACAGACAGAGCTGGATCCAAGACTCTGGGACTCCTCAAAGTCACTACAGGGATGTGGGCTCTCTCCCCACTGTGTACAACAGCCATGGGTTCAGATAGTATTTGTTTTTTGTGTGTTTGAATGAGCATTGCTATAGAGCCAGATGGGCAGGGTTTGTAGTTTTGGGACCATTGGGCAAAGAAAGCTCAATTAAATATTATATGAACCCAGGTCTTTAGTACAGTGAGAATGGTGGAGGAAGTGACCCCCCACATGACCCCTGGTTTGCTGTCGGACATATTTTGCAGAAGTCTGAGAGACAGAAGCGGTGTTCGGATACTCATACTAACCGCACTAACCCTACTATTTGTGATGTGAATTGAGTGTATAGAGTATGCTTATTGGTCATAGTATGGATATAGTTACTATGCCAATAGTTTCCGGATGTCTTACTAAATTTGTCAAAATACAAAGTATACAATCAGTGGACACTATTTCCATGCTTTTAGGGCCCATAATGCAATTCTTCCAAAAATGGGCGTGGCTTCACAACATTTTCAGATTTTATGAAAATGGCGGAAAATATGCAGCCAAAGTCCGACGACGGAGGATACAAATTCATTGCTTTAACTAATTATGACAAAGGTTAAGAAAATGTTGAGCAATGTAATAAAGTAATGACTTTTCTTACGCTATCCTTACGAACCGCAATGCATTATAGCATGCATTATAGCAGTAGGTACCTAACATTAGTTGGCTACTATTATTCACATAATTCTTAGCTAAGGGGTTTAGTCGTTGTGCGTTTCAATGGATATTCTTCATTCTGGCAATCTACTCCGATTTCAGAGCACCCTCTCGCGCTGAATCAAATCAAATCAAATCAAATTTATTTATATAGCCCTTCGTACATCAGCTGATATCTCAAAGTGCTGTACAGAAACCCAGCCTAAAACCCCAAACAGCAAACAATGCAGGTGTAAAAGCACGGTGGCTAGGAAAAACTCCCTAGAAAGGCCAAAACCTAGGAAGAAACCTAGAGAGGAACCGGGCTATGTGGGGTGGCCAGTCCTCTTCTGGCTGTGCCGGGTAGAGATTATAACAGAAAATGACCAAGATGTTCAAATGTTCATAAATGACCAGCATGGTCAAATAATAATAAGGCAGAACAGTTGAAACTGGAGCAGCAGCACAGTCAGGTGGACTGGGGACAGCAAGGAGCCATCATGTCAGGTAGTCCTGGGGCACGGTCCTAGGGCTCAGGTCCTCCGAGAGAGAGAAAGAAAGAGAGAATTAGAGAGAGCATATGTGGGGTGGCCAGTCCTCTTCTGGCTGTGCCGGGTGGAGATTATAACAGAACGTGGCCAAGATGTTCAAATGTTCATAAATGACCAGCATGGTTGAATAATAGTAAGGCAGAACAGTTGAAACTGGAGCAGGAGCATGGCCAGGTGGACTGGGGACAGCAAGGAGTCCTCATGTCAGGTAGTCCTGGGACATGGTCCTAGGGCCCAGGCCAGTTGAAACTGGAGCAGCAGCATGGCCAGGTGGACTGGGGACAGCAAGGAGTCATCATGTCAGGTAGTCCTGGGGCATGGTTCTAGGGCTCAGGTCCTCCGAGAGAGAGAAAGAAGGAGAGAAGGAGAGAATTAGAGAACGCACACTTAGATTTACACAGGACACCGAATAGGACAGGAGAAGTACTCCAGATAAACAAACTGACCCTAGCCCCCCGACACATAAACTACTGCAGCATAAATACTGGAGGCTGAGACAGGAGGGGTCAGGAGACACTGTCAATAACTGATTAATTTACGAATGCTCAACACCCGTTGAATATGGCCGGTGTCGGCAACAAAAACAGTGTAATTAAATAGTTGCCAGCGGACAGTTGCAGTCATCAACACTCTGGATAACATGAAAACAGCCTAATCAACTCTGCTGGGGTTTGTAAAATGGTCAGCGTGAGGTGTTCTGTGTCATATGTGTCCATAAGTAGCTAGCCAAAGTCAGCCAGTTTGCTTTGGTGCTTCACTGCCGTTGAACGCTCGGATCAACACTACTCCTCGGCCAGGGCGTCCAGTGTGCGCAATGAACGCTCCAAATTTCTGAAAGGACAATCTGACAGCGCTCTGGATTTACCACGCCCAGAGCGCACTGTGCATAGCAGCAGCATCAACTTACGGTAGACAGGCGAAGCTAGCTCTAGTACGCTCAACTGAAACGATACCTACCGTTCATTTACAACTGAGGTGGGCAATTCCAGTCCTTGAGGGCCTAATTGGCATCAGAGTTTTGCCCCAGCTAACACACCTGACTCCAATAATCATCTAATCATGATATTCAGTTTAGAATGACATTTGATTAATCAGCTGTGTTTACTAGGGATGGAGAAAAAGTGACGCCAATCATGCCCTTGGTTCCCACCCCTGGGTTTACAGTATACTAAAATTAACTAATAGTGTGTAGTATATACTCATTAGGTATGTAGTATACAGTATGTTAGTATGGGTATTCGAACACAGCTAGAGAAACGAGCACTATCATTTGAGGCCTTGGGGAGCTTTTTAACATTTTAATGTTTTGGTTGTTTCAATCCTGGATTGTATAGCTAGCAAAGTATGCTCAAAGCTGAAACGCACTCAGACAGAATTTCCAACACGTGTTTGAAATGAAACGTCAAAATGAAATGACCTGGTGTGAATCCCACTGATGGGTATTCTCCTCTAATGCAGACAGAGATGGAGAGAGCAAGAGAAACTGAGAGAGTGGGCCCTCCTGACCTTCCACAGACAGGCAGAACAGATGACTATTATACGTGTGTACAGTTGGAGCAGCTAGCCACCTGCCAGCCCATTGTCTGTTAGAGCTCTAATGAGAAAAGCACTGAAGACATGGCTTTAAGAGCATAACAGCAGCTAGTGAGCATTGTGGCACCAGGCCTTCAGCACACACAGCAATGCGTGTGGAACGTGTCACACGCTAAACCATTTGCACAAATCACCCTCTTCTCTCTTTAATGGCACTAGTGGAGCAGCGTTAAGGTCCATGGGTTAAGAGTTGAATGTGTGAACGATTACTCCATGGGAGTGGGGTCGCTAACCTCCCAGGTCGATTTATCACTATCTCTCTCTCTCTCGCCCCTCATCCGCTGTTCCTCTCTATCCAGCCATTCGCCAGCTTTGATTCTTAGTGTTTCTGTGTGTTCTCAACAGAGTCGTAATGCAAGCATTAGCTAGCACGTTTTTATATCTATTTTTATATAAGTAGGGCTTTTACAGTGTTTTCCATTAGCGCGCCGGCTTATGACCGGGAAACACAGCAAAGAGGAAGAGGTGAGTCTGTCCAAAATGAGCCCAATGCGTTTCTATGGGCATATTTTGTACCTAAGAGTATCACCTGCCTTCCTGCCTTTGGGACAACGTTAGGGCGGAGACATGAGCATCTTGTCATTATATACAGATCTCTGGTTGCAGTTTAATGTCTTTCCATGGAGGAGTGGCATGATGCTCGTGAATAGGGTCTTACATTGAGAGTATCTTCATCATGATACCACCGTGATAGTGATCTATATTTTCAAAAGCGTGTTCATATTTCACGAACTCCGAGGGCTTTCGGAGTTGCCTATATGCGATTGAGCAAAATAATAGGCCTCCACTTGATTTAGGCAACACTATAGCATGCTAAATGTTTCTGCTCAGTGATCGATGAGCAAACAAATAATGTCCTATACCACCTCTATTTATCTGCCCAGCCTGAGAATTAACCAAATATACAGACAGAGATTCAGTCAAACAAAATCAGTAGGCCCAGGCTACTAAACGACTGAGTGAAGAGCAACATAATCTACTTGTTAAGCCACATAGCATGCGGGAACACTGTGCTAATCAGTGCTAGTAAATGAGCCAGTAAGATGATCATGAGCAGCCCTCACCTCAATTTAGCTAACGTTTCCACAGCCTAATTGTAGCCTAACTAATACCCAAATGGAGTCCCCAAGCTAGTCTCAAAACAGTGCCAAATGTTACTGAAATAGTTGACCACACACTGGTAGGCTATTGCTTGAAATGTATTATAACTATTGGATGACTTTGGAAGTTTCAATAAGTGTTGAGCAACAATTTGATGCCTTCAATTGCATTAGCCTACTTTATTCCAATATTTTTGTCATTCAGTGATATTTATTCCCACAGTTATTCTTTATGGATCCATCTAGTTGTGCTTAAGAAAACAGTGTGAAGGACAATGCGAAGAGATGGGACCATTAAGAACGCAATGCATGCCAATGCTGCCTCAGCATTACGGCTGCGTTTCATACTAAGCTGTAGGCAGACCTTTACTGCAATCATGACTAGGTTGGTTTGAAGAAATAAAAGTTTATGCTTTGATACCGGCAACACCTTTTCAGATATAAACAAAAGGTGTAAAAAGTTGGCTGTTGTTGAGGAAACGTCTCAGTATGAAAGGTGTATTATAAAATAGTCCTGATCAAATAGACCTAGACAATATCCATAACAACTGACTTCATCCAATGTTATGTCAATCTACACAATACCACAACTCATTTCTCCAATCTGGGAGGCAAAGTGTATTTCAGATGGAATCAACACATTAGAATGTACCAGAGGCCACCAAAATAGACTTCCTATGGCAATATTTTTCAACCCCCCCCACGGGGGTGCCTGGCTGGCTACTTGTTTTATTTGGCTAGCTACTCTATGTACTTAGAGCGTTGGACTAGTAACCGGAAGGTTGCAAGTTTAAACCCCCAAGCTGACAAGGTACAAATCTGTGCCCCTGAACAGGCAGTTAACTCACTGTTCCTAGGCCGTCATTGAAAATAAGAATTTGTTCTTAATGACTTGCCTAGTTAAATAAAGGTCAAATAAAATAAAGTGTGCAAAACACTGCCTATACTCTATATCACATGTCATTTGTGTTCTAATCGTTCATATTGTTAGTGCGTGTGGAAACTATTCGCCTAGTTTTATCAGGTTTTTTTGTTAAAGGAATGATGTTTCTGACCTACTATCGACATCACACCATAACCATCTAGAACAGACTGCCTGCATGGCTTTAACTACATTCTATTCTCTATATCCAGGGACTGAAATTTAAGAAATAAGAAAAAGTGCTACATGCATTATTTTTTTACCCAAGATCCAGTACAGGCTTGTTCCATTGAGACCTGTAACACTATCTATCTGTATCCTATCAGCCACCATCCATTCACCCAGCAGGAGGCTGCAGCAGGAGGCTAGCAGGGTGCCAGTGTTTAAGTGCTTCACATGGGGGTAAAGTACATCAGCGATGCCAGCCTCCCAGTGCCAGTGAAGGCCCAATTAAGGCCAAGGCCCGATGGTCATGGTCATGTTAAGATGTTGAACTACCCCCCCCCCCCCCACCCACCCACCCATGCTGGTTGGCTAGCTTTTGAATGTAAATGAACCCATGCCCGTGTTGTAATGTTAGGTACTGGCTAAACCCTATCCATGCTGTTAGGCTAGCCACTAGCTTTTGAATGTAATTGAACCCATGCCCGTGTTGTTATGTTAGGTACTGGCTAAACCCTATCCATGCTGTTAGGCTAGCCACTAGCTTTTGAATGTAATTGAACCCATGCCCGTGTTGTTATGTTAGGTACTGGCTAAACCCTATCCATGCTGTTAGGCTAGCCACTAGCTTTTGGATATCTGTGTAACTTCCAGCCCATGCTGTTTGACTACTGGCTAAATGTGTTCGAACAAACATAACAGGACTAGAGTTAGCATAGCCAAGACCCACTGGTCCTGTTAAACTGACCCCATGTCCTGCTGTTAGGCTAGCTCCCGGAGAACCGTGTTGTTTGTCTAGCCACCAGCTAACCCTTTAACCATGCTGTTTGTCTACTAGCTAAAATGTGTTTAAGCCAACATAACAGGACCCCCACCGCCATTACACTGCTCACCCAAAGTCCATCCACTCAGACCAAGGTCTCTTCCTTAAAAGGAAAACACTGGTCTCCACTCAACAGTAGTCTCCAGTCTCCCAATGACCACCTCAGTAAAAAGTTGACTTTGTGTTATATTGTTTCTTTGTTTCTCGTCGTCTAAGTAACCTCTCTCCTTCTCTCTCCTCCTCTCTCCACCTCTCTCCACCTCTCTCCTCCTCTCTCCTCCTCTCTCCACCTCTCTCCACCTCTCTCCACCTCTCTCCTCCTCTCTCCACCTCTCTCCACCTCTCTCCACCTCTCTCCACCTCTCTCCACCTCTCTCCCTCTCTCCTCCTCTCTCCACCTCTCTCCTCCTCTCTCCTCCTCTCTCCTCCTCTCTCCTCCTCTCTCCACCTCTCTCCTCCTCTCTCCACCTCTCTCCTCCCTCCATCTCTCCTCCTCTCTCCACCTCACTCCTCCCTCCCTCCATCTCTCCTCCTCTCTCCACCTCACTCCTCCTCTCTCCACCTCACTCCTCCTCTCTCCTCCTCTCTCCACCTCTCTCCACCTCTCTCCACCTCTCCTCCTCCCCTCCTCCTCTCTCCTCCTCCCCTCTCTCCACCTCTCTCCACCTCTCTCCACCTCTCTCCACCTCTCTCCACCTCTCTCCTCATATCTCTGGGCTAATGCAGATAGTCCACTGCCCTACTACTCTACACACACACACACACAGTGCCGTGCTAGTCTGAAGAGATTCAGACAGATGCCCCGTCCCTCCGCAGCAGATAATAAAAAGAAGTGGCGTGCCGTGCTTTGATTGGCCAGTGGCCTTGACTACCTCCCAAATAGCACCCTAGTGCACTACTTTTGACAAGGTTCCATGAGGTTCTGGTCAAAAGTTGTGCACTATAATAGGAATGGGGTGCCATTTGAGAGTTACTGCCGTACTGATGTGGTCTGCTGTGTTCAGGGACAAAGTTCAGTCTCATCTGGCCATTATTACTGTGGGGAAAAGTCTGTTTACTGTAAACTGTTTACAGAGGTCTGTCACTATCTCTGAACATGCAGGGTAAACACAGGAACACACTCCCACTCCTAATGGCTCGTAAACACTGGCCCGGGGAATACACACACACTCAAAAAAAGACCACCGGACACACACTCGCCCACACCCTCAGACGCTTGCAAACACACACGAATACTCACAGACAATTCACAAACAAATTCACACTCACCCGTAAAAAGTCATATCCAGACATATGATGTTCTTCTCAAACAAAGTAATTGTGCCGCAGTATACCTTATCCATAAACCCACAAGGTTTAATTGGCATTGGAACAAAGTTGATCAAACGTGATTTTATATGACTGATCCTGTAGGGAATATATGACTCCTTGAACAACCTAAGCAAAGTTAAGATTCCCCTTTTTGTCTTCTCTTTATCCCATTACACTCATATCCGCATACTGGTTGAAAACGGCAGCTTTGGGCTCTGATAAGTGCCTTCATTTAGAACGCAGTGGCTGTTCAGTAACATGCTATAAATGACGTCAGCGCTCAGGGTCTCCGCTTCACAGCTCTGAATGGGTTTTGACTCGCAATGTTTTGTCTGAGTGAGGGACATGTGGTAAATTAAGAAGACTCAAAGCATCTTGAGACATTGAGAATTATAATAAATACCAGTTTGATGTCATACGAGTAAGCCAAACGTGCACTTTACATTTCCATATTATGAAACTCATGTCAAATACAGTGTCAATGTTTATGATCACTATTTGTGATGTACTTACTGTAGAGTTCCAATATGACATGGCGTAACACCCTGGGTTGTTCTCAACAGAACGCGCCCATGTTTTGTCCTTTGTGAAGTTCATTTGCCATGGAACACGCATCTGAATGTACTCATGACTACTTTCTATGGTCACCAGAATTACAATCTGAATTGCCCTGTGAAAGCCTAACACTGTAAGATCGTATTTTATAACTTTTCTAGTCATGTTGGCAATATAGCAAGCTTTCAAATGATGCCCACCTCAACCAGATTGTGATTTATAATGGTCTGTTTTGGGATTGCGTAAACAACAACAGTAATTGTGTGATTGCAGGGTTGTGTTCCAAACAAAACAACTACAAGTGTGCTTGCTGTAGTTCCTCAACGTCACAGCAAGGAGAGCTTAAAAAAACACCTAACACGTAACCCAAACCGCACGTGCGCCATCGTGCATACATTTATTTTGTCTCCCCACTCCAAATGCGATCACGACACGCAGGTTAAAATATCAAAACAAACTCTGAACCAATGACATTAATTTGGGGACAGGGCGAAAAGTATTAAACATTTATGGCAATTAAGCTTGCACTTGCTAGCTAATTTGTCCTGGGATATAAACATTAGGTTGTTATTTTACCTGAAATGCACAAGGTCCTCTACTCTGACAATTAATCCATACATAAAAACGGTCAACCGAATAGTTTCTTGTCATCTCTCCTCCTTCCAGGCTTTATCATTGTTTAACTTATATGGTGATTGGCATCTAAACCTTCATAGTATTACCACGACAACCGGCAACAGTTCGTCTTTCAATCACCCACGTGGGTATAACCAATGAGGAGATGGCACGTGGGTACCTGCTTCTATAAACCTTTGAGGAGATGGGAGAGGCAGGACTTGCAGCGCGATCTGCTTCAAAAATAGGCATGACTTCTATTTTAGCCCTTGGCAACGCAGACGCTCGCGAGCAGTGTGGGTGCAATAATTGAACAACACAGATTCCTACATTTCAGACTCCGCGCAACGCGAGGGGTGTATTCAGAGTATTATAGTTGACTTTTCTTTCAGTCAGAAAAATACATCGAAATGACTTAGGAACTGTGACCACTTGGAGACACCAGTTAGTCCTCTCACTCAAACCCTTGTCGTTGTTTTATGTTGCACGTACCCCATATTTTCCAGGAATATTCTTATCATGTTACTCAATGTAGCACTAGTATTTTTGTTACGAACAAATACGGAGAAAAGCACACAATCTGCAGTGTAATGTTTGGATTCTTGTCAGGTGAACTGTTGTCCTCAACTTTGGTCTAATAATTTTCCCATAATCTTTAAACTCTTACCTTTAAATTGCTACCATGCTTATGCATATGCTCTTCATATTTCTTCTGGAAGAAACATTTCAATTTAGCCGTGTCCATATAGGCCAATTACCGCGAGTGTAAAGGGTTAAGAGATATATATATATATATATATATATATATATATATATATATATATATATATATATAAAAATTGAAATGTCTTGTTCCAATGTCTGAACAGCAGACCATGATTTATCGTCCGTACTTGGTATTACTTATTCATACTCTTTCCTTAAAAGAAAGAGAAGGAAAAAAGTTGATTAATAGCTAAAAGGAAAAGTATGCTTGTACGATTCCTCTGCCAAACGTATGGTACAACACACACTGAGACAAGCACACACACATACGTCCTCTACCAAACGTATGGTACAACACACACTGAGACAAGCACACACACATACGTCCTCTACCAAACGTATGGTACAACACACACTGAGACAAGCACACACACATACGTCCTCTACCAAACGTATGGTACAACACACACTGAGACAAGCACACACACATACGTCCTCTACCAAACGGATGGTACAACACACACTGAGACAAGCACACACACATACGTCCTCTACCAAACGTATGGTACAACACACACTGAGACAAGCACACACACATACGTCCTCTACCAAACGTATGGTACAACACACACTGAGACAAGCACACACACATACGTCCTCTACCAAACGGATGGTACAACACACACTGAGACAAGCACACACACATACGTCCTCTACCAAACGTATGGTACAACACACACTGAGACAAGCACACACACATACGTCCTCTACCAAACGTATGGTACAACACACACTGAGACAAGCACACACACATACGTCCTCTACCAAACGTATGGTACAACACACACTGAGACAAGCACACACACATACGTCCTCTACCAAACGTATGGTACAACACACACTGAGACAAGCACACACACATACGTCCTCTACCAAACGGATGGTACAACACACACTGAGACAAGCACACACACATACGTCCTCTACCAAACGTATGGTACAACACACACTGAGACAAGCACACACACATACGTCCTTTACCAAACGTATGGTACAACACACACTGAGACAAGCACACACACATACGTCCTTTACCAAACGTATGGTACAACACACACTGAGACAAGCACACACACATACGTCCTTTACCAAACGTATGGTACAACACACACTGAGACAAGCACACACACATACGTCCTCTACCAAACGTATGGTACAACACACACTGAGACAAGCACACACACATAATTCCTCTACCAAACGTATGGTACTGCACTTTACAGAATGGTCTGAGTTGTTGAGGCAAGTCCCAGGTTTCAGATCAATTCTAACACGGACAGTTTGCTTCCTGCTTTATGTGTCTTGTACGCTTAAACAGACAGGTCAAAAATGTAAGTTGAAAAGTGTCTGACTGGCTAATAATGTTTTTTCCATCTATCTCTTCTTTGTGTATCTCTCCCTCCCCCATGAAGACCTTACCTCTTTGGGGCAGGATGTTTTGCCATTAAAACTCCATGGTGAGTTTCCCTCCTCACTACCTACCTACCAGCATGCTCTGTTGTTGCTCTGTCCTGGCTCAAGACAACATCAAATGGCACCCTATTTTTTTATTTAGTGCACTACTGCTGGCGACATGGGCCCTGAACAGAAGAATTGCACTTAATAGACAATGAGGTGCCATTTGGGATGCAGTCAGCGACATCCCATCTTTTCATTCTGTCTGAGTATAATGAGTGTGTTTTCAACACGTTCTGTCAGTTTGTCCAGTCGTCATCCCTGAGGAAAACACCATGAAAGTTCTTCTCTATTTTTGACACCCCCCCCCACTTTTAGTTCTGCAAAGTGTTTGATTTTCTTTCCTTGAAGTGGATTTGAGTGATCACAAGATGATCGTATCAATCTGACGTCAAGATTCACACCAGACAACAATTTAATTCCACATAAGCTGTCTATGGAATTGGGATACAGTTTTGATTTCTGGATCACTTTTTATGGAGGGGTAAACTCACAAACCCAGAAGTATGTTGTAACATCACTGGAACCTTCTTGTCTGGCTCCTTGTGGTCTATTTAAACCCACCACTTCTTCATGACGGTGACCGAGCTCACTCTGTCTGTCTCGCTCGCTCCTTCTCTCTCTCGCTCCCTCTCTCTCGATCGCTCCCTCTCTCTCTCGCTCACTCTGTCTGTCTGTCTGTCTCGCTCCCTCTCTCTCTCGCTCCCTCTGTCTCGCTCGATCGCTCCCTCTCCCTCTCGCTCCCTCTGTCTGTCTCGCTCGCTCCCTCTCGCTCGCTCCCTCTCGCTCCCTCTGTCTGTCTCGCTCGCTCCCTCTCGCTCGCTCCCTCTCGCTCCCTCTGTCTGTCTCGCTCGCTCCCTCTCTCTCTCGCTCCCTCTGTCTGTCTCGCTCACTCCTACTCTCTCCCCCCCTCAAATCAAATGTATTTATATAGCCCTTCGTACATCAGCTGATATCTCAAAGTGCTGTACAGAAACCCAGCCTAAAACCCCAAACAGCAAGCAATGCAGGTGTAGAAGCACGGTGGCTAGGAAAAACTCCATAGAAAGGCCACCACCTAGGAAGAAACCTAGAGAGGAACCAGGCTATGAAGGGTGGGCCAGTCCTCTTCTGGTTGTGCCGGTGGAGATTATAACAGAACATGGCCAAGATGTTCAAATGTTCATAAATGACCAGCAGGGTCAGATAATAATAATCACAGTAGTTGTCGAGGGTGCAGCAAGTCAGCACTTCAGGAGTAAATGTCAGTTGGCTTTTCATAGCCGATCATTAAGAGTATCTCTACCACTGCTGTCTCTAGAGAGTTGGATCAGCAGGTCTGGGACAGGTATCACGTCCGGTGAACAGGTCAGGATTCGCTCACTCGCTCATTCGTTTCCCTCCCTTTCTCCCTCTCTCTGGCTCCCTCTCTCTGGCTCCCTCTCTCTGGCTCTCTCCCTCTCTCTGGCTCCCTCTCTCTGGCTCCCTCTCTCTGGCTCTCTCCCTCTCTCTGGCTCTCTCCCTCTCTCTGGCTCCCTCTCTCTGGCTCTCTCCCTCTCTCTGGCTCCCTCTCTCTGGCTCTCTCCCTCTCTCTGGCTCTCTCCCTCTCTCTGGCTCCCTCTCTCTGGCTCTCTCCCTCTCTCTGGCTCCCTCCCCCTCTCTGGCTCCCTCTCTCTGGCTCCCTCTCTCTGGCTCTCTCCCTCTCTCTGGCTCTCTCCCTCTCTCTGGCTCCCTCCCTCTCTCTGGCTCCCTCCCTCTCTCCCCCTCTCTGGCTCCCTCCCTCTCTCTGGCTCCCTCCCTCTCTCTGGCTCCCTCCCTCTCTCTGGCTCTCTCCCTCTCTCTGGCTCCCTCCCTCTCTCTGGCTCCCTCCCTCTCTCTGGCTCCCTCCCTCTCTCTGGCTCTCTCCCTCTCTCTGGCTCCCTCCCTCTCTCTGGCTCCCTCCCTCTCTCTGGCTCCCTCCCTCTCTCTGGCTCCCTCCCTCTCTCTGGCTCCCTCCCTCTCTCTGGCTCCCTCCCCCTCTCTGGCTCCCTCAACCCTCTCTGGCTCCCTCAACCCTCTCTGGCTCCCTCAACCCTCTGTGGCTCCCTCCCTCCTCTGGCTCCCTCCCCTCTCTCTGGCTCCCTCCCCTCTCTGGCTCCCTCCCTCTCTCTGGCTCCCTCCCTCTCTCTGGCTCCCTCCCTCTCTCTGGCTCCCTCCCTCTCTCTGGCTCCCTCCCTCTCTCTCCCTCTCTCTGGCTCCCTCCCCTCTCTGGCTCCCTCCCCCTCTCTGGCTCCCTCCCCCTCTCTGGCTCCCTCCCCCTCTCTGGCTCCCTCCCCTCTCTGGCTCCCTCCCCTCTCTGGCTCTCTCCCTCTCTCTGGCTCCCTCCCTCTCTCTGGCTCCCCCTCCTCTGGCTCTCCCTCTCTCTGGCTCCCTCCCTCTCTCTGGCTCCCTCCCTCTTTCCCTCTCTCTGGCTCCCCCTCTCTCTGGCTCCCCCTCTCTCTGGCTCCCCCTCTCTCTGGCTCCCCTCCTCTCTCTGGCTCCCTCCCTCTCTCTCTGGCTCCCTCCCTCTCTCTCTGGCTCCCTCCCTCTCTCTCTGGCTCCCTCCCTCTCTCTCTGGCTCCCTCCCTCTCTCTCTGGCTCCCTCCCTCTCTCTCTGGCTCCCTCCCTCTCTCTCTGGCTCCCTCCCTCTCTCTCTGGCTCCCTCCCTCTCTCTGGCTCCCTCCCTCTCTCTCTGGCTCCCTCCCTCTCTCTCTGGCTCCCTCCCTCTCTCTCTGGCTCCCTCCCACTCTCTCTGGCTCTCTCCCTCTCTCTCTGGCTCCCTCCCTCTCTCTCTGGCTCCCTCCCTCTCTCTCTGGCTCCTTCTCGCTTGCTCCCTCCCTCTCTCGCTCTCCCTCTCTCTCGCTCTCTCCCTCTCTCTCGCTCCCTCCCTCTCGCTCGCTCCTTCCGTCTCGCTCGCTCCTTCCGTCTCGCTCGCTCCTTCCGTCTCGCTCGCTCCTTCCGTCTCGCTCGCTCCTTCCGTCTCGCTCGCTCCCTCCCTGTCTCGCTCGCTCCCTCCCTGTCTCGCTCGCTCCCTCCCTGTCTCGCTCGCTCCCTCCCTGTCTCGCTCGCGCCCTCCCTGTCTCCCTCGCTCCCTCCCTGTCTCGCTCGCGCCCTCCCTGTCTCGCTCGCGCCCTCCCTGTCTCGCACGCGCCCTCCCTGTCTCGCTCGCGCCCTCCCTGTCTCGCTCGCGCCCTCCCTGTCTCGCTCGCGCCCTCCCTGTCTCGCTCGCGCCCTCCCTGTCTCGCTCGCGCCCTCCCTGTCTCGCTCGCGCCCTCCCTGTCTCGCTCGCGCCCTCCCTGTCTCGCTCGCGCCCTCCCTGTCTCGCTCGCGCCCTCCGTCTCGCTCGCTCCCTCCCTGTCTCGCTCGCGCCCTCCGTCTCGCTCGCTCCCTCCCTGTCTCGCTCGCGCCCTCCCTGTCTCGCTCGCGCCCTCCCTGTCTCGCTCGCGCCCTCCCTGTCTCGCACGCGCCCTCCCTGTCTCGCACGCGCCCTCCCTGTCTCGCACGCGCCCTCCCTGTCTCGCACGCGCCCTCCCTGTCTCGCTCGCGCCCTCCCTGTCTCGCTCGCGCCCTCCCTGTCTCGCTCGCGCCCTCCCTGTCTCGCTCGCGCCCTCCCTGTCTCGCTCGCGCCCTCCCTGTCTCGCTCGCGCCCTCCCTGTCTCGCTCGCGCCCTCCCTGTCTCGCTCGCGCCCTCCCTGGCTCGCTCGCTCGCTCGCTCCCTCCCTCCCTCCCTGTCTCGCTCCCTCCCTCCCTGTCTCCCTCCTCCCTCCCTGTCTCCCGACCTCCCTCCCTGTCTCGCGACCTCCCTCCCTGTCTCGCGACCTCCCTCCCTGTCTCGCGACCTCCCTCCCTGTCTCGCGACCTCCCTCCCTGTCTCGCGACCTCCCTCCCTGTCTCGCGACCTCCCTCCCTGTCTCGCGACCTCCCTCCCTGTCTCGCGACCTCCCTCCCTGTCTCGCGACCTCCCTCCCTGTCTCGCGACCTCCCTCCCTGTCTCGCGACCTCCCTCCCTGTCTCGCGACCTCCCTCCCTGTCTCGCGACCTCCCTCCCTGTCTCGCGACCTCCCTCCCTGTCTCGCGACCTCCCTCCCTGTCTCGCGACCTCCCTCCCTGTCTCGCTCACTCAATTCTCTTTTTTTTGCTGTTCACATTAATCCACAGACACGGTTTATTTAAGAGTAATGCCTTTGTGTTGATCTCATGTTGTTCCTATTTGTGGTTTTATCGCCCTTTGTTATTTCTTGGCAATATTGTTGAACAATCAGATGTGCGTGTGCATGTGTAGTCCTACATGGCACACAGCCTGTCCGTTGTGAACAGGCCTAATGGGGCTTTAGCCATCCGTCTATTTGGCGCCTTTTCTCTTTACATCAATTATATGATGTAATTGGTTAATGTCATAAGTGTCATGTAATGAGGGATTTGACTTCCTTTCTGGGAAAACAACGTAGTGCTTATGTGTGAACTTAGAGGAAAGCATTGTTGTCGACTTGCAATATGTCTGTTGATTTGTTATAGGCTTATAATCATTTCCTTGATCCTGGAACATTTTGCAATAAGAGGTGGATTGTATATTTCATGAAAAAGCAGTGTTATTTTGTACGTTCAGACATTTCACTATTCATGCTTCATTCTGTTTCGAATTGATCTAATTTACCTCAGTTGTGATGAAAGATATTACATTTGATACAGCATTTTGTCATAGCCAATTTTCCTCAATGTAAATTACACAGCCTCATGCAGGCCTATATGTTTCATATGACGTTTTTGTGTCCACGCCGCTCAGTTTGGGCCTAAATCTGCTGTGAACGACAGAGAACATTAAATTCTCTAAGTTAGCCGTGAGTTTTCTAACAATGTAGCTCTAATACTCAGGAGGGCAGAAAGTCCAGTCTCTCTCTGTCAACGCTGTCTTGTGAAATCAGATGCTTACAAGCTTTTAAAAAGAAGCCCCATTATGACAGAGTCACTTATGGACAGATGATTGATTGGCTGGGCTCAATGGCGGTGCAGTGAACTTTTCCTCCGACAACGACGAATCACTCTCTCAACCCTCTCTCGTTCCTCCGTGACTGCCGACTCCCTCCATTCACTTTAGGAAATGAGTAGCATGTGGACCTTCCCCAAGTCTTGGCTTTTCTCAGTTGTTGTGGCCAGTTACTCACTCATACTTTTTAATTGAAGCTTTTTCCCCCCCTCCCTCCCTCCCTCCCTCCCTCCCTCCCTCCCTCCCTCCCTCCCTCCCTCCCTCCCAGTTAGGCTCTTAGTGATTTCAGAGTGGTATGCTTTTCAAAGGTACATCATTAGCATTTGTTAGCATGATGAACCCCCCCACAGTGACAGTAACTGCCTGCCTTTGGCTCCAACTCAAGCGAGCTAGTTAAAGCAGTATTGTTTCTGTAATGGCATTTGTCCCCGAACTGAGGGCATAACAGATAATTTGTCAAACTTTATCATTCCAATGTGTTTTATAAACAGTAAGTGTGGTGTTTGGACGGGCAATAGAGGAATTTGACATGAGGACCTGAACCTCTTTTCCTCTCACCCTATCCCCAAGAATGTAGGGCATTACACGTGTCAAAAATAGTGTGTGTGTATGTGTCT